>NC_057798.1:10869630-10913233 GCF_018294505.1 Triticum aestivum
GCAGTGTCTTCCAGTGCTCAAGGTGGGCTGCCTCCTCCGGCATCACGGCGTAGTGGACGGGAGGCACGCTCACCCACTCGCAGAACTCACCGGTCCACGAGTAGGACTCCTTGGGCCAAGTGGGCGGCGGCGGCCGCCGCTTTCGCGTGGGCGTGGGCTCGGGCTCCGGCTCCGGCTCAGCCTTGGGCTCGACAAAGGGTGGCGATGGCGGGACAAACAGCAAAGCGTGGACGGAGTCCCCCGCCGCTGACAAGGCCACGACATGGTCCAGCCCATTCCAAATGGCGTCTTCCTCGAGCCGGCTCGCCTCAAGTGCGTGCTCCAGGGCCTCCTCGAGGGCGGCTTGGTACGTCGCCTCTGCCTCCTCCTCCTCTGGCAAAACCTCTGGGTGGGCGGGGGAACGTCGTGGTTGACGTGGACGCCACGGCGGCGCTCCTCCTCATGCTCTAGCGCAACCCAGCGCTCCCAGTTGGTGGAGTGTGGCGCGTAGGCACGCATCGCCCGCTGCTCCGGCGTAAGGAGCTCACAACGCCGGCTAACCCCTCCTTGGCGTGCGCCCGCAACAAGCGTGGCACCGTTGGAATGGAGATCCGCTCCGGGTCCAGATGCCAGTAATGCGGCAAGTTGACATCCAGATACTGCAAGGGCTAGCGGTATTGCCAGTGCCACCGCGCCTAGTGAACTGGTATGTAGAGCCGTTCCCGCTCCTGCGGTGCGAGCCACGTTTAGCCGGCAAAGGAGGAAGCGCGCAAGAAGAAGCCCATGGCTGGTGGCTGGCTGGCTAGGGTTTTCTGGTCTCCGGTGAGGGAGCAAGCATGGCTAGATGTGGACGGGGAGATGGAAGTGGATGAGGCCGGCCCGGCCACACACCGCCTTTCCACATTCCACACACTGCCAAGCGGGCCTGAGGTAGGCGGTGGCGTTTAATACGACCACGGGTGGTTGTTGAGCGGCCGACATGTGGGGCTGCGGCGGTCATCGCGGGACGTACGGCGCATCTGTGTCGTGTCCACGTGGACGCAAATCAGGCGCAAATTTGGACCTGAAATGCGTCGGCGCGAACCTGTTATGTGTTTGGGTGGGCGCGTTGGGCTAGTACTTTTGTACGCGGCGATCGAAACGGACATGGCCAGATATATCTTAATATGCGTCCATATGCCTGTTTGACCTGCAGTGATCGAAGGGGCCGGGCGGGGACGACCAATATGATGGCGACACACGTTCTCCACATGCACATGCACACGAGCCTTCACTCTCTCCTCCAGTCATCCACATGCTCCATGCCGGAACCGGCTCCTCTGCCGTGCAGTGGGCACGGCAGGATGCTACAGTGTCCCGGGCAGGGTAAAAAACAGAAGGCACGGCAGTGTGCACTGTAACCGAATACTGTTTTTCGACACTGTAGCGGGATGCACTGTTTGCGTCCTGTAGCATGTGCACTGTTTATGTACTGTAGCAAAGTGATCTGAGCCATTTATACTACATATGACAGCTGATAGATGCCCAAAGGCAGGCTACTGTAGCATCCCTACCGTGACCAACCTATCTATCACCACTCGTTCATGCGTGCGTGCGTTGGATCTTTGTTTTTGGTTTTGGATGTCGTACTACTAGTAGTACATGTGGCTGGCCGGCCAATCAATCAGTCAAATCACAGTTGCACGAGCGCCTCTCGCTTGTCCTCTTCCTCGCGACCCCACCCACCGGTGGATATGGATACCTCTCCTTTTGCTCTGCTCATGTGTGCCTGTGGACTGTGGTAGATAATTTGACGACGAGAGAGACAGTAACAAATTTCCGGTCAAACTAATACTCCGGCCACCCTAGTCCATCAATATCCTAGCACCGTCTCTTGGTAGTTGATACTCCTCCTAATGCATATCTAAATATTTTGATATGAGTAGCTTGTACTAGTATGTATAGACGTATTATCTCTAATGCTAGTGATGAATGGATCATATGTCATCTAGATTCACAAGACAAGAATGCTCTCTTCCTTTTGCAACGAAAGGAAGGATGATATATATAGTGCGTGTGCCGCTCGAGGTCTTCGGAGTAGAAATCTTCCACTGTCAAAAAGCGCGGCTGTCCTTTCTTGAAATGAGGAAAAGTTGTTGGCCTAATGCATGGAAATTTGTTTAACAATTCCGTTTCATGCAGCTATGGCACCATAAGGATATTTTAGCACAATTTTTAAACACAGGCATGGGCAAAGCACTCGTAGAGCTAATCGCACGATGTAGAGAAGTGGCACGGAGAAAATGGAAATGGACATCCCACTCGCCACATAGTGCCAGCAACAACGACCAAAAACCAAAGCTGTACAAAGATCGATTGACAGTCGAAAAGAAAAAGTCCCTCCGTGTTCACAAAAATGACGTGCTGATAGATCCAAATTTTTCACTCAGTATTAGTAGTAGCAGCTAACCTTTTCAACGGATGAATGTATGGGTGACATGCGTCGTGCCACACATACGCATAACGGTCTTGTACATAGTATGAAAGACATGCGAAGGATCGTACTCCTATGAAGGTCAAGGTTGGGGAGCCACTCCAATCAAAGTGGTACATTCATTTCATCCTTAAATACCAAATAAGCTGCAAATAAAGCAACATGTCTACTAGGAGTATCCATCGATGCATTGATTTTGAAAGGTGAGAGTGAAGCTTTCGTTGACACGGATTGGCTCCTCCCTCGTGTGACAGAGACACCAAGTGTGACAAAGATGTCGGTCAATACTCAGTAGGGCACCTTTAACTTATCGTAGGCGCATTGCATTTGATACAACACCGACCCTACAAAAAATGATACTACACCATTGGAAGAATTTGGTGCATATTTAGTTTCGGCCCTAAATCAAAGATTGTTGAGTTTCGAGCAGGTATATGGGTGCAAAAATTATTGACATCGATCGTTCAACAACGGAAGAAAAATGATGTCAAACAAAATGCAATATGAAAATGTGTTTTACATGTATGTGGACGCAATAATATTGATTTGGTACGGGTGCCTAGTATGCCCACCGGCAGCAGTTTACTGTGGCCTGCGGCCTCCTGTTGGGTCTGCTGCATGGTGTGGCTCTGTCTCTGCCTGCTGCCGCCCGTGCGTGCGTGCGCGTGGGCATGCGGGGCTCTGGCACGGCCGCACAGCCCCAGTAAGACAGTCGGCGGCGATGCACATTTGACTCGTTGCTCGGCACAAGCGGCCGCCGGTCGGCATCGCCCGTGCGCCAGAGCCAGCGTTGGGGAAGGGCTCTCTCTCCCGAATGGATCCACCGAAACCTCCAACTGTGGGACACAGAGCCAGCGCAGCGGCCGAGCACAGGAGCGCACTGAGCCGCACGCACGGCGGCCGGAGGATGGATCTTCTTTCTAATACGTACCACTACTACTAATACGTACCACTAGTCTTTTGAGAGAGAGAGGGGGTGGGTCAACGCTTGTGTTGCTTTCCATACGTACGTGTGCAGTGTATGTGTTGGATTTTTGTTCTTCTTGGTCTTGAGATGTGTGCACATGCACGAAGGTACATGGCGCTGGCTAGCCGGCCGATCAATCAAATCAGGTTGCACGAGCGCCTCTCACTTGTCCTCTTCTTCTAGAATCTAGACCCATGCCTCTCCTTGGCCCCGCTCACCTTTTCTTTATTATCCTCTGCTTGGATAATACCCATTGACGTCCAAAGTACCCTTCTGAACTCAAACTCAAATGAGCTTGGATAAACAGTAATTTTTTTAAAAAATCAAACCGTTCTGATTTCTTTTGATAAACTTTGACAAATGTTCTAAGTAATTTTCATCATGAGATTACATTCGTGAAAGACTTAGTAAAGAAACAACATCAGTGCCCCAAAATGCTTTCGAAAGTAGCATTTTCGGAGCATCAACTTTTTGTCACGCCTTCCAAGAATATGATCTCATGATGAAAATTTGCAACCACTTTGAACATTTGTCATAGTTTACCACAAAAAACATCCACAATTTTTTTAATTTTTCTTCTTCAATATTTTACGATTTTACAGTTTTTTTACGGGATTACGATTTTACAGTTCATCCAACGTCGACGTGCACATGTGTTTGTTCCTGCTTCTTCCGCACATGGATATACTCCAGTGCAGTTTGGTCTTCGTGGATGTCTTCCCCTCTTCTTCTCTCGGAGCACTAAAAAAAGATGCGCGTGTGTGTGTGCGCGCGCCACTCGAGGTTCTGCTTTTGTAAAACAACTTTTCAATTTTCAAAAGTAAGGACGGAATTAACTTCCTTGAAATGAGGAAAAGTTGGTCCTGCTAATTGTCAAAGATAAGGAATCCACTTGGGAAGCTATGTCACCACGCATCAAGGACTATGAGCATAGATGCATGCGCAGAGCACTACATATATGGAGTACAAAACGATCGCAACAGAGTATGTTTTTAAAAATAGCATATATGGAGTATCGGCGGCACAAAGCGAAAGAAACAGACATCCCACTCACCAAATAGTACTGCTTGCAAAACTCCAAGCCACAAAGCTGTTTGAGGATCTGATGACAGGAGAAAAATGACAAGACCCCCTTCTGTTCATAGCAATTGTCGTTTCGACAGATGTTTTATCACTAGACTGCATATGAAATCATTGGGTTCAAGCGCGGTGCGTGAACATCCTCTTCAAGGTAGAGGTGCCATTCCTATCTAAGTACTCCCTTTAAATACCGGTAATTGCCTTTGGTTCCTAGGTGCATATGCACCCATTGTCGAAATACACATTTTGAAAAGTTGAAAAATTTGGAACAAAAATCCCGCGTGTATATCCGGACATTTTTATATGCGTGCACAAGGTTTCAGTGAAAAACGACGTTTTCTGTGGCTTGTGTAAAAAAAGATAATTTCTGATGCTTCATTCTAACTATTCACGAGACATTTCTTTATCTTTTTTACATAAGCCACAAAAAACGTTGTTTTTCACCGAAACCTTGTGAACGCACATAAAATGTCCGGATATACACATGGGATTTTTGTTCCGAATTTTTCAACTTTTCAAAATGTGTATTTCGACAATGGGTGCATATAAAATGTGAACGCACTCTAGCAAACCAAAGCGTGGGGGGTCTGTCCAAAACCGACAGGCTAATTTTCAGGCACCTCATCAGTCTGCGTTCCAGCACTAGTCAAACCACAAAGTCGATCGTGTCAGTATGACATTACCAATGTAAACGTCATTACTAGAGAAAACAACACATCTTAGTTTAATCCTGCCGACGGTTTGGAATTTCGCCTAGTGAGCTGGCCCATCCATTGCTAATCGCTATGTACGTCAGATCAATCGGTTGGCCAGTAACGTGACGAGAGGACGTGAGAGAGGCCACACGTGCGCCGCGGCGCCTGCCTTTGGAGTACCAGCTACACACCGGCATGGGTTCGGCTCCTCTACAGTTCAGTTGTTACTGTATGGGTGCTGTAGGCTCTAATATCAACCGTCCACTCTAATCTAATGAATCTCCTTTCTTTCACTTAATTCTCTTATTAAATCGCAAAAAACACCACCCTGGACTAGAGACGCGACGGCGGTCATAAGCTCCCTGCGCCGGCCAGTTCGATGAAATCGGCACACACGGCGCCGGTACCGTCGTATGTCCAGAGCTTGCGAACCTGCAAACAAAGCGGCGCGCTGCTACCGAAACAAGATACCGTGATCATACCTGCAGCATTTGTTAGATCAATGCTAAGTAATTCATGCATCGACCAAGTAATTCTTGCATCGAGACATGTATTCATCCTCCACTTGTTAACCAGCTAGCTTTCTTCTCCATGGTAGCCCCAGACAACAATCGTAGGGCTACAAGAACTCAAGATGGTTTCCTTGAGGAACTTATGCTCCGGTCATGCAGGCCATTTACAAGGCCGGCGAGCTCCTGGCCTCCGGCCGCGGCGGCGCCGGCGCCGCCGTGCGTTTCAGTTTCACATGCACGGTGACAGCTAAGCTGGCCGGCGCGACCAGCCGGAGGACCGCCGTTTTTCCGGCGCCGTTACAATTTTTGTTTTTGATTAATAACATAATTAAGGCAGATGAAAGAGAGCCTTTGGATTGAAACCAACGGTGGATTGTGAGAGCAACAGCATGCGTACAGTAATAACATTACTGTAGAGGAGCCCCACCCCACCGGCATGTATCAGCCAGCTACTCCTTTCGTTTTAAAATAGATGACTCAACTTTATACTAAATTTATACTAAATATTTTGGAACGGAGGGAGTAGATAGCAGTCCAATTGGTTTACTCTGTGCTCGGAGTACGCAATGCTTGCAACCCCGCTGGCTCGATTCAGCAAACTCTACCTGGTCCAATTGACACTCCAACAAACTACTCCGTCCGATCCAAACTAAGGGTCACCTTAGTTCAAAACCATGACACTTATTTTGGATCGAAGGGGTTGGCTTCAATCTTTACAGAGAGGCCCTCCCCGTTGATCACCAACTGCTAGCATGAAAGTATGCACGCATAGGATACTCTATACCGGCAACTCAGCAGCTTGCTTTACCATCAGTCTCCGTCTCCGTCTCAATGTCTCCGTCTCTACTGCTTTCGCAGCCTCCTGGTCAGCGTCACCATCAGTATACTTGTTTCAGTAACATTTTCAGTAGAGAAACAGTTTCAGTTCTTTTTTTGAATTGACGGGCATGCCCCCGATTTCATTTCACTGCATGAAAGGGTACCAATAAACAGAGTGAATAGTCTTAGATTCCATCCAGCCCAGATGTCCTACCATGACATCCAGGCATCAGCAACTAGACATCTAAGAGAATAAAGCTTGTAACTAAAAAAAGGAGCTCCACACTTATCAAAATATACACCCAGGTGAGAGGTAACCACACAGGGCTCCTCTCCCCGCTCATCGCCACAGACTCTCCAGGAAGGACAGAAGTTCAGCTAACAGTACAGGTAGAATTACTCCCCGACGCCAAGTGAACTACGGTTTCAGTTACTAACAGAAATTTAGAAAAGGTAATATATCAGAGTGTATGTAGTCAACTTCATGTTTGCTATCCAGCATGAAAGATGATTGTTAGCATGTATCATATAGTAAAGGAGACATGCCCTTATAAGTCCTTCCAATTCACTTGCCCATCAACCCTCGTCGTTTACTACTCGTTTACTTGATCGGGAGGATGAGAGCGGGTGAATCAATTGGGTTTCACTGCATATTCGCTGCAAAAGTATTATCTGTACTTCAATTGCAGAATAGAAATTACATTCTTTGTACTGCAGAGACGCTACAGTAGTGGGCCGGCACACTTCGTCGTGCCTAGAGGCGAGACTAAGTTACCGCTTGGCACGGGCTAGAAATAGCATTGGCGGTTCGACGATACCTAATTGAAGTTCACTGCTTCCAAAGTGTTGACCAGACGCACAAGGGTCGGTACCATGAGCCGACCCATGTACCAGCTGATTTCCTTCGATTCGTCTGATTCATTTGGATTCTGTTTTTTTGTTGTTTGTTTCTTTTTTATTTTTTGACTATCTTTGTCTAATGCTTACAAATTTCCTTTTTTTTGTTTTTCTACTATTTAGACGCATGGGGATCTCGTCAGGAGTTGGTTCCGTGCCTAGCTTGACCGGCCCATCGTGCTATCGAGCCAGAATGATTGTTCCGTAAGAGCGTGACTATGTATGGCCTGTTGCTATTATTAGGCCGGACCAAGTAGCTCCCTGCAAGTAAGCTTTCAGAATTTTTTTTTGCATTATCGAAAGAAACATTCTAAATATATACTCCAAAATGTAAAATAAAATAAAAAATACATATAAACCACGAACTTTAAAAATGTTAATGCAGTGTAAAGCACTTGGTTCCATAGTTTTTTAGAAAAATGTCCACACATTTAAAAAAATTGCATGACATTTAAATAAAACACTATAAGATGTAAAAACATTATTTACCTAATTCAGTATAAACTATTCTCTAAATAGATGCTCCCTCGTTTTAAAAAATGTATTACATTTAAAAAATATTACATACATTGTAAAAAATGTTTCATCGTTTTAAAAAATGTTTTGTATCATTCAAACAATAATGTTTGGACGTGTATTTGAAAGAATAATTAACTCGTAGTCATAAAAAAATTATAAAACACATTTTTTGTAAATATAATAATTTTAATTGGAAAATAATAAACGTGTATAATCTTTTTAGATGTATTTGAGAAATGTGAACTATATATGAAAAAAGTACATATCAAAGCAACTATTTGATTTCTTTGTTAATAATGTATTGAAATTTATTAAATGTTATAAAAAATTGTCCATTGTGTAGACGGAAAATTGACAATGTGTACAAAAAGTTAGACATGTGTTAGAGAAGAAAAGAAAAAAAACGAAAACCGATAACATGAACATAGAGAGAAAACAACTCGAGCCAAAGGCGTACAGTAGTTGGTCGGTTCTTACAATGCCTAATGGATGCTCAGTGTGACCAAGTGTTGACCAGACGCTCAATGTCATTAGCATGAGCCGACCCATGTACTAGCCACTTTTTATTCGATCATGTGATTCGTTTTGGGATCTTTGTTTTTTTTTTTTACAAATTTTAAGAAGTGTGTTTGGGTTTTCTATTATTTAAACGCATGGGGCACTCGTCGGGACTCGGGAGTGGGTATCTTCTATGGCTAGTTTGATTGGCCCACCGTTCCGTCGACCCAGAACGCATGTTCAGTAAGGGTGCAGCTATGCACTTGTTGCTATGAGTCCAAAGGAGGTCTCGCCAATTTTAAAAGGTGTGAGCATTTTTTAAATTCATGAATGTTTTTAAATATGTGAACATAATTTAAAACAAAATGGAAAAAAATTAGTTCACGAATATTTTTTGGAATCCCCAAATTTTGAAAATCTAGCAGATCTGATGCTTGCTTGTCATACTAGCAACAGTTTTGTGAGGCAAGGATACAATTCATGGACATTTTTTGGAATTCCTAAATACCACCAACAATTTTGGAAAAAAAAAATGGAAATCATAATTTTTTTCTGTGTGCCAAATGATTGTCCTGTTGGCCCCGCAACCTTCCTACGTAAAATTGATTCTCACATCGGTACCTAGCCGACTGAAATAAGAAAAAGAAGAATGTGGGGGCTTGCATGGCCCACCACCAAAATCGCTTATTCATGCGCTTGATGCAGCAGGTTCCTTTGATTCACCGTGGGAGTTCAGGAAGGGTAAACACAAGCGTAAAAAAAAGTAGCAAAACACCGATACTTATGAACCCGCGAGGATTCTATTATATATTCATGCGCAATTTACATGCTTATTCATCATGCACCATCAGTCACATGCTTAATTACACATCTTGTACACTGTCGGCAAGACGAGCATCGTTGCTAGGAGGGAGGCCGCAGTACGGCCCGCCGGTGATGGTCTTCAGGTTACACAGCTCCGGCTTGACGAGAGACAAGGTGAACTCCCACAGGTCCTTTCTAGTGCACCCCTCAGGAACGCCCTCCAAGCGGAGCATCCCTTGCATGAAGTCCTCCATCGCGGTGCATCGGCATTCTTCCGAGACGGCTTCCAGCTCCCGACAGCACGGATCCTTGGAGGCCACTTTTCCCGGAGTGGTCTGTTGGGTGTCTTTGCAGGTCTTCTGGACCACGTACGCGCGGCAGCTTGGGAGTGGCTTGGGCGGGATGCCCACCCCTGGCCTGCAGGCGATGGTGGCTACCGCGGCGGCGAGGATGGAGAGCAGGACTAGAGCCGAGAGGAGGACATGTTTGGATGCCATTTTTGATAGTTGGTGGATCTTGGTTATGTATTGCATGTATATATACGCGTGGTGATGCCAGTTACCTTTATTAAGGCAACTCAAAAAACGGTAACCGTTATTAAGACTGGAGTGTCTTGTGGGAGAGATTTTGGATGGTGTGTATGCCATCGATGAAGTGGAGTGTCTTGATTAATTTGCTGGAACAGAATTTGGCGGGGAGTGCAATTAGTTGGGTTTTGCCTTTTGCGTGCAAGCAAGGGAGGATTTGTAACCGCTGGAGTCTTAACTTTATGCTCCGTCTATTTCTGTAGTGATCTATACTCTTTACTTAAAGTGAACTTTCAGTTGGTTCATGTCTGTATGGCTTTTGCCTTCTCAAACCAACAACGGAATTTTTTTTGTGCAGTGAGCAAACACGCGAGAATATTTTTGATCAGCTTAGAGTTTGCTTGAAGACAACTTCGTAGTTTTGTTGAAGACCAGGCTAATATTCTGGTCTTTTTCGGCTAATTGGGGATAGATTTTTGTCCACGAATGCATGAAGGATTTAGTGCCTCCGATCAATCGATCAGGAAATGCCGTGCTCCTCGCCTCTCTCGCGACCATCCCCAATTACGCGGCCCTAAATGCTATGCAAAAGGTCGACGAGGAGGGCGAACCCACAGACCGCTGCTCAACACCAACAATGATTAGAGCGCTGACCTCACATGCTCCGGCGCCGCCACGATCAGGTCGTGCATGGTGAAATCCCTAGCAGCCCGGATCGCCTCCCAATCGCCGCTAGCATCACACCATGACGTGGTGGACGCCACCCTGGTCCAGCGAGAATTCAGGATCCTGGACGTGATCCGCGGCGGGTCCTAAACGGGGTGACAGCTTTGATGTGCGGGGCGACGGCGAAGGCAGCGATTACTTAAGGAACAAATAAAACATTCAAAAGGACAGATAAACATAAACGAAGAGAGGCGGCGATATTCCATAAAAAACGAGATTGCTTCTCTCGAAATTCCATTTTGCACAACAAGAAGTAATCATCATGAGCACCGCGCACATGTTTAACATTATCAACAAGAACAATCAGCAATGTCGATCAACAAACTAAAACTAGAGGAAGATTGATATGCAGAATGGCCCTGCTCGTCATTGTAGTCATCCTCCTCTGGTCCTTGTGACCTTGTGCTAATGGGGATGCGCCTGCTCCAGAAAAGCCAACATTTCCGGTAACAGATGCATGGACGCACGCACACCAGTCACACGCCTGGAGAAATGACTGCGACATACCAAGTAATTCATTCTCCAGTCACACCGACGTTTGCTGCGAGCCATCTGCAGTACGGAAATGAAATGCATGATCATGATCTAGAAATTTAATTGATCGCAGCTAAGAGGAAGGAAGGCAGCCTGCCGAGTATATATGTATTACTCCCTTCATTTTTATATACAAGGAAGGAAGGCAGCAGTACCTCGACAGAGGACCTCATGGAAGGATGGGGTGTATAGCTACTGCTTTTAGATGAACGAGGATGGGGTGTATAGTCAAATCTGGAGCTTAAGTTCTTTTAGATGAACGAGATCTAGGCCCATCCAGGCCGGAGGCTAGGTGCGGGGTTGCAGTGCGTAGTAGAGGAGGTCCAAGGCTGCACAGCGGGTGAGCGTGGGCGATGCTGGAGCAGAGAGGCTCCGGTCGCGGTTGGATGCGGGGTGTAGGACCTGATATGGTCTCTGCAGGCCCGCCGTCGGGGAGGCTTGGTGGTGGGTCCGCACAGCGGTGGCGCGCTTGTGTGTGGGGGGTGCGCGGTTCAGTGGATGCACGGGTTGATCTCGACCTGCTGCGAGGGACTGGCTGCCCCGGGTGAAAGCCTCGCCGGTACTGGCCGGCCGGAGGCGACGACACCTGTGGGCGTCGCTATCCTCCTTGGAGGCATCATCGGGAATCACACAGCCAGATCTCCCGGATCAAGTCCTTCGAGTGAAAACCCAGATCCTGCTGTAGGGTCGGGCGGTGGCGCCATCTTGAATGTCGTTCCCCTCTTTAGGGCACCGTCTTGAAGACTTTAATCCCTTTGGTGCTTCCTACAACTGGACGAGCACGGTGGTTTCCGTGGCAACGATGACGGCAGTGAGCAATGTCGGAGGCGTGGCCTTGGTTGTGGTAGTCGGCTCTTCTTCTCCGGCGTGTCCGTGGGTGTGCCTCGACCGCCTGTTGCTGTGAAGTCGAAGCCACGGTGGGGGGCTGGTGGTATACGATGACACGTGACAGATGGCTCGTTCGGTGATCCTCCGTGACGCAACCCCTGCCTAGCTTCCTTAGTAGTTCGCCGTCGGAGTCGGAGCTGCGCTGCCTAGTATGGATTGTTGTGCTGCAGCTATTAGAGCTGTAGTTTTTTCTTTTCTCTTTCTTTCTTTGGTCTTTGGATCTAGTCCTAGGACCTTCACCTCTTTGTTGTTCTCCGCTGCTTCCTGCTATTATCAATGGTGTAAATGGTATATGCCATCATTTATGCCGTAGCGGTATATGCTATCGCCGGGCATGTATATTGTGAGGGGTGTACGCATGCGGGTCCCGGCTACAGCGACGCACTATAGCAACAGTGGTCACTGTAGCTACAAGGCTGGCACGGGGCTTCGTCGCACGTCCTGGCTACGGAACCCGTATAGATATGGTGCCTACAACGGGAAGTTGATGGACAAAAGCCGTTTTCCCCGTTCGACTGGCGTATCGCGGCATAATGCGGCTTTGGCACGACTGCACGAGTAAACGTACTCTTAAACGAATACGCTTCCTGCGCGGTGTTACGGCTCGGCTCCTTATCCTCAGAGGGAGGGCAGGCGTGTAATTTTCAGCACCAAATCCCCGCGCTTCTTTCTCTTCTCACCGAGCTGCTCGCACGGGCCGGCGGCGGCGGAGGAGGAACCTCGGCGACGGCGGGCGGCGCTGGTCAGTCCATTATCCTCTTCTT
The DNA here is from genome assembly GCF_018294505.1 of Triticum aestivum. NCBI lineage: Eukaryota > Viridiplantae > Streptophyta > Magnoliopsida > Poales > Poaceae > Triticum > Triticum aestivum. Next base: position 10,882,313 of record NC_057798.1, read on the forward strand.
GCTCTCACTCCTCCCTATCCCCTCTTCCTGTGCGGCTCCCGTCATTCTCTCTCCCATGGCGCCCCGCCCCCTTTCCCATTCCCATGGGCCATGGCGCCCTCCCTCTGCGCTCTGCCGCGGCGCCCCTCTAGCCCTCCCCTGCTCCAACCCCTCAGCACGAACAGGGTCTCACCTTCTAACCTTTTCTCTCCTTTTTGCAGGTTCATTCGATTTCACTGCGGCAGCAAACCAAGCCAAGAAAAGGTAACGCCAGTACCTACCATGCATCCTGTTTTCCATTTCTGCCCAAGGTGAATTCTCGTGTAGATGCAGCCCAAGTAGCTGCTACTGCGCCTTCTTAATTTTCTCGTGTTATCATGCTCCTCTGCAGATTGATTTTGGTGGCACGCCCAACACTGACACCCAAACATTTCTTCAGTGCAGTGAGAGTGAGGATTTTCTGCTCAAACATCCATCCATGGCGTCCCTTCTTCTCCCTCCTCAATTCGCCTGCTCCCTGCCGTATTACTGCATCAGGTAATCCCTCGCTTTCCCGCTCTCCATCTCACTCGCCCTGGTAGGTTCCGTCAGCAACATAGTACTCCGCCAGTGAGGTAGCGAGATGTTTTTCTTCCTGACGAATCTGAATATACGGTGATTTCTCAGCTAGTACCTCATGTTAGAAAAATTATCCGCAACTGTCATGTGTCATTCGCCTATTTTCTATCTTGCCAATGCTGCCTGATCTGAAATGTGAAATCATGCTCAACCCTGTCCTCTGTTTATACCTTACCAACATTTCCTTCCATTTTAACTGATGCTACTATTTAATCCCTTGTCCCCTTTAACCATGAACTTCCCTAATTCGGTCGCTCATCGCAGGGGCCAGTTACATTATAAGCCCACCATCTGGAGAAAGAATGCGGCGAAGACTAAAATCGGGTTGCTTCACCGAAATGTGAGTTTTGTGTCAAAGAAGACTTCTCAAGATGTAGAGGAAGGCTCAAGTGGTGAGGATAGTGATACTGAAACCCCAAAGGCCAAGAAAAAACCTGCAAAACGTGGAAGAAAGAAAGCCACCATAGATACATCCGATGGGGACACAAAAGAAGGCCAAAGTGACACTGAAGATGCATCCCCTAAAGAGCCTAAGATAGTTAAAAAGAGAGGTCGGAAGAAAGGTAATGTGCATATATTGCAGTCAAGAGCACACTTATTATGATTTTGCTAGATCACATCCCTTAGCAATTCAACTTCTCTCCTATGTCGCAGCTGCTACTACTGCATCCTCCGCGGAGGAGGCTGACAAGCCAAAAGAACCTAAGAAGAGGGGCAGAAGGAAAGTTAAGACGGCTGAACAATTAAGTGACGATGAAGGGGACGATCAGAGCAAAGATCTGATGCCCTCTAATGAAATGGAAGTTCACAGTTCAGCCGGTGATCTTGAAAGTAAAGTAGAGGCATTGTTATCACAGGATATTGAAGAGGTTGACAAATTAATGCCTCTTGTCTGCTGCTTTGGACCAGCCAAGTACTTATTTATTCCTTCTGGAAGACCTGCTAAAAGGTTGGTGGATCGTGAGATTCATAGTAGGATGAAGGATATGTTTTGGTCTCCTGATGAATTTGTGAGGGCACCTGGAGGGTCGTCATCCAATGTTGCCCTTGCTCTAGCAGCTCTTGGAGGCCGGGTTGTGTTCATGGGAAAATTAGGTGATGATGAGTATGGTCAAAGTATGCTGTATCACTTAAATGTCAACGGTGTTCAAACTCGAGCAGTTAGTTTGGATCCTTCAGCGCCAACTGCCATGTCCTTGATGAAGGTGACCAACAGAGGTAGCTTGAACACAAGCTGTGTTAAACCATGTGCGGAAGATTGTTTTCAGCAATCTGATATCAACCCAGATGTTCTAAAAGAGGTAAAGACAAGCCCATCAAAATAAATTTCCAATGACACCATATCCTACATTCTTGTTACTACTCCCTCTTATATTTCTTTACGGAGGGAGTACTTAATATGGTAATTCCTGATTGATGCTTAGTTAATGATCATAAAAATAGTCTCTATGTAATTCACCTGAGGAAGACTTTGTACCTTTATTTTTTAGACAGAAGATGCAGAAATATTTCCAGTTTGTTGTTCTTCAGCAGACTTGTGCTATGGTTTTTTTTTTTGGTATGACTTGATGAAAATTAGAATTGCATAAAAACCTATGTAATATGAAGTGCTGAATGTCGCTCCATATACTGAAAACCAGCAGGATAGTATCTTCGCTACAGTTGAGCACCTAATTGTTTTCCCCAAAATTAAAAGAGCATATCAAGAATTTATAGGGAATAACTAGTTAAAACTTCAGAGGCTAAAGGTCTCTGTGTAATATCCACTATGATTTTAGGTAAATCAAGTAGTTATTATTTGTTTATGTTTAAAGTGGACGGATGCAGTATGTCTTAACAGAGATATGACCTTCTTATGCTTTTAATGCAGGCTAAGATGTTTTACTATAATTCGTCAGCTTTGCTAGAGCCGACTACACGGTCATCATTGTTAAAAGCAATCGAGGTCTCCAAGAAATTTGGCGGGATAACATTCTTTGATCTTAATCTTCCAATGCCACTATGGTCATCTAGTAAGGAGACCAAATCACTCATCAAGGAGGCGTGGGAAGCTGCTGATATCATCGAAGTCACAAAGCAGGAACTAGAGTTCCTCTGTGGTATTAAACCATCTGAGAATTCTGACGCAAAAGACGAGAAATCTGAATTCGCACACTACAGCCCAGAAGTTGTTATGAAGATATGGCATGACAATCTGAAGGTCCTCTTTGTGACCAACGGGACCTCAAAGATACACTACTACACAGAAAAACACAATGGCTCGGTTCGTGGGACGGAAGATGCACCGATTACTCCTTTCACCAGTGAAATGTCACAATCAGGAGACACAATTGCTGCAGGTACCAAATACGATACAGTTTTTTCCTCTTGACTTGTGCAGAATATGGCACTAATTTCACATCATCGAGAAAACATTAGGAATTGTCAGCACAATACTCGATACCTCCTACTTTTACTGTGTGGATAGGGTATGCATTGCTCATTTGTTATAACGCTATTTTTTTCTCTTTATAAATCTGGATATCACCATATGTTTTTCTCTTTTATGTGTTTTTGTAATACTCCTGATGTTTGTGTGAACTAAATACAGTCGAGGTGACAAGATGTGTATATTGCTTTTGTTTTTCAGCCCTGATGAATATGCTGTCGATCAACCCTCACCTGGTGACGGACAAGGTCTACTTGCACAAGACAGCGAAGCACGCCATCAAATGCGGCGTCATCGATCAGTGGCTGGCCGCGCGGGAGCGGGGATTCCTTCCCAGAGGAATAGCAGAACCAAGCAGCGAACATGAGGAAGCAAGATTCATCACGGAGAGGGAATACCGTACCATCCCAGACGCCATGCAACCCGTGAACCCATCGGGCAGCGAGCTCGCGCACGTGGAGTGAACTGAAGAATATGTAGGAAGTCGACATCTATACACTACACAGTGTTTACGTGCTCTCAGTTGGAGTTGGTGTTCAGAAGGATTAGCTTCAACCTGCAGTTTCTAGCCTAGGTTTGTTACAGTGTTCAGGAGGGTTAGTTTTAGACCTGCAGCTTCTAGGTTGGTATGTTTTTCTTTTTCAGATAGAAGAAACACTAGTAGGAAGTTGATGAGGTCTGAGGTTTTTATTGTAGCTGGCTAGCTGCTGCTGCTGCCCTGTACTAGTGTTCAAAGCCCTTGTGGGCTGTGAGCTGTGCTGTGGTTCATTGTCCGAATAACATCCTATATGAAATGCATGTGCCAGTCAGGTACTTGTTAGAAATCTTAGCTCCCAGTACATGACACCAAAGAGGCCTGCCGTTCAATTCAAAGTTTGTACTGTACTACTCCCTCCGCCCCATAAATAGAAGAATGTTTTTCATACTAACAAAGCTTGAAAAACGTTCTTATATTACGAGACAGAGGGAGTAGCTTAGTTGTTGTTGCCTGTGTTACGCCTAACTTTGCCAAGTATTTATGTTGTTTTGTTAACTGAAACGTCAGGAAATGTTCATTGCAAAGCTCTCGATCTGTTATCATTCAGGCCTGACACCTCCACATTCTTTCATATATGATGATGATGGTCAGAATGTAAGATTATATATAATCCGAAAGTGGAATTGACACAAGTTTGGTTTGTACACACATATAAGGAGAAGAGCTGCGCATTCTGGTGTTATCTGTCCTTCAGAAGCGTTGCAGACTTACATATATAATCTTACATTCTGACCATGCAACAGAAATGTATATATATTTGTATGCAAAATGTATTACTATCTGCAATGCCATGTCATAGCTTTTTGTTAAAAGAAACGAAACTATATATATAGACCACATTTCCAAGATTCAAGTGCTGAAACAAAATCAAAGTGACGCACATACACTTTGTCTCTTCCTCCTACTTCAAAGCACATACACTTTGTCTGTTCCCCGCATCTAATTTAGATTGTCAACCAGGAACATAGGGAATCAGCGATGCACAATGGACCAAGTGACCTTCACCAACATCTTATAGTCGTCGCAGGTGATCTTCTCTTCATCATAGCTGCCGTGCTTTGGAGTAAACTCGACAGTGCGGACACCACCTGCAGCGACGGCAACTGTCAACAGCAGCGTCTCATCAACCGATACACTGACCACACGGCGTGCTGTTTGCACGACTCCACCATCACCAGCTGTCAGCATCCCAGCAAGTTTGCTGTCATGTAGCATAATGTCACATGGAAAGCTGCTGGTGCGAGCGACGATTTTCCCATGAAAATAATCAACAGGTCCCGCCTCAAGGATCCTCATCTCAACGGTGCCCTCCACTGCCTTCCTTACAAACGTGTAGTTCAAATCCAATGTGCTGTGCATGCTGACAAGCTTTTCTGTTTGAACCTTGTATTTCGGTGGAAATGACAGTCTGGAGATGCCATTAATCTCCATTAAGCCTTTGCTAACCCTCTCGTCATTCACCTTTCTACCGTTCACATCCTTGGCCTTCAGATCAACTTCAAAGATTATTGAATCAAATATCATCAGTCCTCTCTTCGGGCCAGTCAAAACCAACGGTTCATTCTGCAAAGCAAGTAATTTGAATAAACATGTACGGTGTTCATTTAGCTCCCTTTGTTTGAATGATAAAACAAGATTAATTTCAGTAGCATTCTGGTTACTGCTAAAATTGCTTGATTTAAGGAAAATAATTGAAGTATTGGTGGTACTTAAAATCAACACTATATGGGTATGCTATTCTCTTCTTAGATACTTGGCATATACTTATGTTGCAATTACACTTGGGGTAAAACTGGAAAAAAGCTGTTGGAATTTACCAATTGGGGTTAAAACCAATATTACCTTGGAGCTGATGTTCTGGCAATCGTCCTTGGCACGCTGGAATAAATAGACGCGTTTGCGATCCAGACTGTCCCTGGCTATGATGGTGCCATAGACATTGAGCGGGTATCCATAGTCGGAGGAAGCGATATTGACCGAGACAATATTAGCCGAGTTACACATCCGGAACCCCTCCTCTGGGAAGATCCTATTAGTATTGTGCATTGCACCAACAGGTGCTGCCAAAAAAAAAAATGACCGAGGAATGAATCAAAATGTAGTCCTCCAAATTAGTTGTCCATCTGTCTAGGATGCAGCAGTGAGCTGGCAGAGCTGGATGAAGTACTCAGTTAGGCAAAACATCATATAGTTTATTTTTACAGTTAGTAGAGTTTATAAATTCAGAAGATCAGCCACAAAAATAGGTTGCCAAACTAAAAAAGAACTTGCATTGGACGGAATGGATGGGGACGAGAAGGTGGTGCTGACATTCCATGTGGAGGTCGAGCGTGGGGTGCTGGAAGCGGGTGAAGACGTAATCGCCTTCCTTGGGGTCGTAGTCGCTGAAACTGGGGTCCAGAGGGTTCGCCCCCTTCTCTTCCTCCTCCTGTTGATGCAGTTTCTGCTTCTTCCGCAGCCGCGCGCTCGCCCTCCCCTCCTCTCTCGCCGTGGAAGAAGAAGAAGAATCGCCGCCGGCCATGGGGGAATCGAGTTCTGGTCGGGCCCGGGGCTCCCAGAGGGGACTTATTGGATCGAGGAGTGTGGCGCTCGATCGGGTGTGAGATGGCCCAGGTACTATATAATGAAAGAGGGTCCGAGAGGCCCGTGGCCCGCTTCTTTCCGCTTTGAAAGAAGCCCAAGAGAAGAGTTTGTTTCTTTTCTTCTCGAAAATACGCAAAGTTTGTGTATCATTCAATTGATAGAATCATAGAAGAAGATAGAGTGAATACAAGAGGTGGTACAACAAATGACATGGACGCAAGAGGGCAGAGAGACCTTAGATGCTCGGCGTACAAATAGGAAAACACAACTAGACTCGCCATCCCCATAAGCAGTCCAAACCAACAAGGCAACAACAATACGGCCAAAATCTCCAAATCCAGAATCGAGGACGCCGCGAGTAAACAAGACAACGCCTTCACAAAAGAAGAATGACACCAAGACGCCGTTGTCGTCCGATCCGGATAACCGGACCTAGGGTTTCCTCTGATGCTCGAAGAGGGGCACAGATAACGGCCATGACAGCGCCTTTAAAAGGGCATGGCACCCGCGGGTGTCGCCGTTGCCAGCATAGGATGCATAGGTTTTGACCTTGACAAGATTCCGAGCAGTCCCAAGTCGTCGAAGCACAAATCGAAGAAGAGGAAGTCGGGCATAGGCTGGAACCACGACTGAAGAAAGGGGAGCCACACCCGTCACCACAGAAGGCACCGGGCGCTGCAGGATGTGCGAGCTCTGGAGGAGGTTGAGGTTCGGTGAACGAGCAAATTGTGAGACAACGAGGATGTGAAGGTAGCCGGAGACCCGGACGAGCCAGGATCTCAAAGGGAGCGCAGATCGAGGTCAAGAGACGGTTCCCTCAACTGCATAACGGTTAGCCCTCACATGTTCTAAAAAGTCAATAGGAATAATAAAAGGTTTAACAAAAGGGTGGTGGTTGTCTCCAAGCCCCGCCTTACCCGGCCAAGGGACGAGCTCCCCGGTGGCGCACCACCACCAGATGGGAAGTAAGGATGACTCTGCGGCCCAACAGGCAGCGAAATCATCTCTCCACGATGGACATCAACTAGGAGAGGACCAGCCTTTCAACGTAACTAGCACACACACACACACACACACACACACACACACACACCACAAGTGGGTGGATCGGATGTCAAAACGCCCCCTGCAAACAAGCCGATGCCCGAAACAAAAGTGTCTTGTAAGAGTGATTGGGTAACCCCAAAGTGTAAGGGTGAACTAACCTAACAATAAGTATTCCCCTCGAAGGATTTAGTGAACCAGAAGGATTTCTTCCAGCAAACAAAGTCACATGTACCTGGACATAAAATATAAGACACTCTTGCCCCCTAACGTTTCAAAAAAGTTGTCAAGTTTTTCGTCCTGCTACTTACAAGGATAAATTGCACGTTATGGTAGGTACCGGTACAAGATAAAATAAAATAAAATGATACAACAAAGAATAATATTTTTGTAGATGTTTTCAGTACTAAAAAGTAGAACCCCGAGGACCTAGGAAATGGATGAGGTCTGACATTTCTAACTGCTACCCTGTAGTAGTGTCCAAAGCCCTATGGTTTGTGAGTTGTGATTTGGTTCATTGTGTCAAACAGTGGCGGCGGAGGTATGATAACCCACAAGTATAGGGGAACGCAACCGTTTTCGAGGGTAGAGTATTCAACCCAAATTTATTGATTCTACACAAGGGGAGTCAAAGAATATTCTCAAGTATTAGAAGTTGAGTTGTCAATTCAACCACACCTGGGAAACTTAATATCTGCAGCAAAGTATTTAGTAGCAAAGTAATATGGAAGTAACGGTAACAATGGCAAAAGTAACAGTAGCAGTTTTGTAGTAATTGTAACAGTGACAACGGTAAAGTAACTAAGCAAAGATCAATATGTGAAAAACTCGTAGGCATTTGATCAGTGATGGATAATTATGTCGGATGCGATTCCTCATGCAATAGTTATAACATAGGGTGACACAGAACTAGCTCCAGTTCATCAATGTAATGTAGGCATGTATTTCGAATATAGTCATACGTGCTTATGGAAAAGAACTTGCATGACATCTTTTGTCCTACCCTCCCGTGGCAGCAGGGTCCTATTGGAAACTAAGGGATATTAAGGCCTCCTTTTAATAGAGTACCGGACCAAAGCATTAACACTTAGTGAATACATGAACTTCTCAAACTACGATCATCACCGGTAAGTATCCCGATTATTGTCACTTCGGGGTTAACGGATCATAACACATAATAGGTGACTATAGACTTGCAAGATAGGATCAAGAACTCACATATATTCATGAAAACATAATAGGTTCAGATCTGAAATCATGGCACTAGGGCCCTAGTGACAAGCATTAAGCATAGCAAAGTCATAGCAACATCAATCTCAGAACATAGTGGATACTAGGGATCAAACTCTAACAAAACTAACTCGATTACATGGTAAATCTCATCCAACCCATCACCGTCCAGCAAGCCTATGATGAAATTACTCACGCATGGCGGTGAGCATCATGAAATTGATGATGGAGGATGGTTGATGATGACGACGACGGATTCCCTCTCCGGAGCCCCGAACGGACTCCAGATCAGCCCTCCTGAGAGAGATTAGGGCTTGGCGGCGGCTCCGTATCGTAAAACGCGATGAATCCTTCTCTTTGATTTTTTTCTCCCCGAACGTGAATATATAGAGTTGGAGTTGAGGTCGGTGGAGCTCTGATGTCTACTACACAACCTTCTTCTTGTAGACGTTGTTGGGCCTCCAAGTGCAGAGGTTTATAGGACAGTAGCAAATTTCCCTCAAGTGGATGACCTAAGGTTTATCAATCCGTGGGAGGCGTAGGATGAAGATGGTCTCTCTCAAGCAACCCTGCAACCAAATAACAAAGAGTCTCTTGTGTCCCCAACACACCCAATACAATGGTAAATTGTATAGGTGCACTAGTTCGGCGAAGAGATGGTGATACAAGTGCAATATGGATGGTAGATATAGGTTTTTGTAATCTGAAAATATAAAAACAGCAAGGTAACAAGTGGAAAAAGTGAGCGTAAACGGTATTGCAATGCTAGGAAACAAGGCCTAAGGTTCATACTTTCACTAGTGCAAGTTCTCTCAACAATAATAACATACTTGAATCATATAACTATCCCTCAACATGCAACAAAGAGTCACTCCAAAGTCACTAATAGCGGAGAATAAATAAAGAGATTATTGTAGGGTACGAAACCACCTCAAAGTTATTCTTTCTGATCGATCTATTCAAGAGTCCGTAGTAAAATAACACGAAGCTATTCTTTCCGTTCGATCTATCAGAGTTCGTACTAGAATAACACCTTAAGACACAAATCAACCAAAACCCTAATGTCACCTAGATACTCTAATGTCACCTCAAGTATCCGTGGTCATGATTATACGATATGCATCACACAATCTCAGATTCATCTATTCAACCAACACAAAGTACTTTAAAGAGTGCCCCAAAGTTTCTACCGAAGAGTCAAGACGAAAACGTGTGCCAACCCCTATGCATAAGTTCAAAAGGTCACTGAACCCGCAAGTTGATCACCAAAACATACATCAAGTAGATCACGTGATATTCCATTATCACCACAGATAAGCACATGCAAGACATACATCAAGTGTTCTCAAATCCTTAAAGACTCAATCCGATAAGATAACTTCAAAGGGAAAACTCAATCCATTACAAGAGAGTAGAGGGGGAGAAACATCATAAGATCCAACTATAATAGTAAAGCTCGCGATACATCAAGATCATACCACCTCAAGAACACGAGACCGAGAGAGATCAAACACATAGCTACTGGTACATACCCTCAGCCCCGAGGGTGAACTACTCCCTCCTCGTCATGGAGAGCGCCGGGATGATGAAGATGGCCACCGGTGAGGGATTCCCCTTCCGGCAGGGTGCCGGAACAGGGTCCTGATTGGTTTTTGGTGGCTACAGAGGCTTGCGGCGGCGGAACTCCCGATCTATGGTGCTCCTGGATGTTTTTGGGGTATATATATATAGGCGAAAGAAGTCGGTCAGGGGAGCCACGAGGGGCCCACGAGGGTGGGGGCGCGCCCAGGGGGTAGGGCGCGCCTCCCTGCCTCGTGGTTTCCTCGAAGCTTCCCTGACGTCTACTCCTAGTCTCCTGGATTGCTTCCGTTCCAAAAATAACTCTCCCGAAGGTTTCATTCTGTTTGGACTCCGTTTGATATACCTTTTCTGCGAAACACTGAAATAGGCAAAAAAAAACAGCAATTTGGGCTGGGCCTCCGGTTAATAGGTTAGTCCCAAAAATGATATAAAAGTGTATAGTAAAGCCCATAAACATCCAAAACAGATAATATAATAGCATGGAACAATAAAAAATTATAGATACGTTGGAGACGTATCACTAGGTTGAGCATCAACATGAACATCATCATTAACATTATCACTGGGTTCATGTTCATTATCAGATTGTGTTTTTGTTGGGGAACGTAGTAATTTCAAAAAAATTCCTACGCACACGCAAGATCATGGTGATGGCATAGCAACGAGAGGGGAGAGTATTGTCCACGTACCATCGTAGACCGTAAGCGGAAGCGTTATGACAATGCGGTTGATGTAGTTGTGCGTATTCACGATCCGACCGATCCAAGTACCGAACGTATGGCACCTCCGAGTTCAGCACACGTTCAGCTTGATGACGATCCCCGGGCTCCGATCCAGCAAAGCGTTGGGGATGAGTTCCGTCAGCACGACGGCGTGGTGACGATGATGATGTTCTACCGGCGCAGGGCTTCGCCTAAACTCCGCGACGATATGACCGAGGTGTAATATGGTGGAGGGGGGCACCGGACACGGCTAAGGAACGATCCGTAGATCAACTTGTGTGTCTCTAGGGTGCCCCCCTGCCTCCGTATATAAAGGAGCAAGGGGGGGAGGCCGGCCGTCCCTAGGGGGCGCGCCAAGGAGGGGGGAGTCCTCCTCCTAGTGGGAGTAGGACTCCCCTTTCCTAGTCCCACTAGGAAGGAGGAAGGGGGAAGGAAAGAGAGGGAGAGGGAGAGGGAAAGGGGGGCCGCGCCCCCTCCCCTAGTCCAATTCGGACTCCTCATGGGGGGGCGGGTGCCACCTCCTGGGCTGCTGCCCTCTCTCTCCCCTCAGGCCCACTAAGGCCCAATACTTCCCCGGGGGGTTTCGGTAACCCCTCCGGCACTCCGGTTTTCTCCGAAATCACCCGGAACACTTTTGGTGTCCGAATATAGTTGTCCAATATATCAATCTTTATGTCTCGACCATCTCGAGACTCCTCGTCATGTCCGTGATCACATCCGGGACTCCGAACAAACTTCGGTACATCAAAACTTATAAACTCATAATAAAACTGTCATCGTAACGTTAAGCGTGCGGACCCTACGGGTTCGAGAACTATGTAGACATGACCTAGAACTATTCTCGGTCAATAACCAATAGCGGGATCTGGATGCCCATATTGGCTCCTACATATTCTACTAAGATCTTTATCGGGCAAACCGCATGACAACATACAATTGTTCCCTCTGTCATCGGTATGTTACATGCCCGAGATTCGATCGTCGGTATCCAATACCTAGTTCAATCTCGTTACCGGCAAGTCTCTTTACTCGTTACGTAATGCATCATTCCGTAACTAACTCATTAGCTACATTGCTTGCAAGGCTTATAGTGATGTGCATTACCGAGAGGGCCCAGAGATACCTCTCCGACAATCGGAGTGACAAAACCTAATCTCGAAATACGCCAACCCAACATGTACCTTTGGAGACACCTGTAGTACTCCTTTATAATCACCCAGTTACGTTGTGATGTTTGGTAGTACCCAAAGTGTTCCTCCGGTAAACGGGAGTTGCATAATCTCATAGTTACAGGAACATGTATAAGTCATGAAGAAAGCAATAGCAATATACTAAACAATCAAGTGCTAGGCTAACGGAATGGGTCATGTCAATCACATCATTCTCCTAATGATGTGATCCCATTAATCAAATGACAACACATGTCTATGGTTAGGAAACATAACCATCTTTGATTAATAAGCTAGTCAAGTAGAGGCATACTAGTGACGTTGTGTTTGTCTATGTATTCACACATGTATTATGTTTCCGGTTAATACAATTCTAGCATGAATAATAAACATTTATCTTGATATGATGAAATAAATAATAACTTTATTATTGCCTCTAGGGCATATTTCCTTCAGTTTCAGCATCAGAAATAGAAATATCATTGGGATTCTCAGGTGTGTCAACAACAGGTTCACTAGAAGCATGGAAAGTCCTATCATTTTTCTTTTTCTTCTTCTTAGAAGGACTAGGTGCGTCAACATTAGTTCTCCGAGAATCTTGCTCAATTCTCTTAGGGTGGCCTTGAGGATACAAAGGTTCCTGAGTCATTTTACCCCCTCTAGTCATATCTCTAACATCATTATCATTTTTCTTATCATTTAATTCATTGAGCAAATCATTTTATGCTTTAAGCACTTGTTCTGCTTGAGTGGTAACCATGGAAGCATGTTTACTAATAAGTCTAAGTTCACCTTTAATTCTAGACATATAATCACTCAAGTTTTCAATCATATAAGCATTTCTTTTCAATTGTCTCCCAACATAAGCATTGAAGTTTTCTTGTTTAACAATAAAATTATCAAACTCATCCAAGCATTGCCTAGCAGACTTATAACGAGGAATATAACCTTCATCAAATCTATAGAGAGAATCTTTACTACATGTGTTGGGTTATCAAGACCATGTATTTCTTCAATAGGCGGTAATTTATTAACATCATTAGGTTTAATACCCTTTTCTTTCATAGATTTCTTTGCCTCTTGCATATCTTCAGGACTGAGAAATAGAATACCCCTTTTCTTCGGAGTTGTCTTAGGAGTTGGTTCAGGAAGTGTCCAATTGTTTTCATTAGTCAACATATTATTCAATAACAATTCAGCTTGATCAACAGTTCTTTCCCTGAAAACACAACCAGCACAACTATCCAGGTGGTCTCTGAAAGCATCGGTTAGTCCATTATAAAAGATATCAAGTATTTCGTTTTTCTTAAGAGGATGATCAGGCAAGGCATTAAGTAATTGGAGAAGCCTCCCCCAAGCTTGTGGGAGACTCTCTTCTTCAATTTGCACAAAATTATATATTTCCCTTAAAGCAGCTTGTTTCTTATGAGCGGGGAAATATTTAGCAGAAAAGTATAAATCATATCCCGGGGACTACGCACACAACCAGGATCAAGAGAATTAAACCATATTTTAGCATCACCCTTTAATGAGAATGGAAATAACTTAACGATATAGTAGTAACGCAATTTTTCCTCACGAGTAAATATGGTGGCTATATCATTCAATTTAGTAAGATGTGCTACAACAGTTTCAGATTCATAGCCATAAAAAGGATCAGATTCAACCAAAGTAATTATCTCAGGATCGACAGAGAAATCATAATCCTTATCAGTAATACAGATAGGTGAAGTAGCAAAAGCATGGTCATATTTCATTCTAGCATTCAGAGACTTTTCTTTCAGCTTAGCTAATAATTTTTTAAGATCAGATCTATCATTGCAAGCAAGAAAATCTCTAGCAGTTTCTTCATCCGTAACATAACCCTCAGGCACAACAGGCAATTCATATCTAGGGGAGAATCTTCATCATCACTTTCATCAGTATTATCAGTTTCAATAATTTTATTCTCTCTAGCCCTAGCAAGTTGTTGATCAAGAAATTCACCTAATGGTAACGTATTATCAAGCATAGAAGTAGTTTCATCATAAGCATCACGCATAGCAGAAGTGGCATCATCAATAACATGCGACATATCAGAATTAATGGCAGAAGCAGGTTTAGGTGTCGCAAGTTTACTCAAAACAGAAGGAGAATCAAGTGCAGAGCTAGATGGCAGTTCCTTACCTCCCCTTGTAGTTGAGGGATAAATCTTGGTTTTCTCGTCTTTCAAGTTCCTCATAGTGATCAGCAGATATAAATCCAAAGTGACCCAAAGAATAGAGCTATGCTCCCTGGCAACGGCGCCAGAAAATAGTCTTGATAACCACAAGTATAGGGGATCGCAACAGTTTTCGAGGGTAGAGTATTCAACCCAAATTTATTGATTCGACACAAGGGGAGCCAAAGAATATTCTCAAGTATTAGCAGTTGAGTTGTCAATCCAACCACACCTGGAAAACATAATATCTGCAGCAAAGTATTTAGTAGCAAAGTAATATGAAAGTAGCGGTAACAGTGGCAAAAGTAACAGTAGCAATTTTGTAGTAATTCTAATAGTGGCAACGGTAATGTAACTAAGCAAAGATCAATATGCGAAAAGCTCGTAGGCATTGGATCTATGATGGATAATTATGTCGGATGTGATTCCTCATGCAATAGTTATAACATAGGGTGACACAGAATTAGCTCCAGTTCATCAATGTAATGTAGGCATGTATTCCGAATATAGTCATACGTGCTTATGGAAAAGAACTTGCATGACATCTTTTGTCCTACCCTCCCGTGGCAGCGGGGTCCTATTGGAAACTAAGGGATATTAAGGCCTCCTTTTAATAGAGTACCGGACCAAAGCATTAACACTTAGTGAATACATGAACTCCTCAAACTACGGTCATCATCGGTAAGTATCCCGATTATTGTCACTTCGGGATTAAGGGATCATAACACATAATAGGTGACTATAGACTAGCAAGATAGGATCAAGAACTCACATATATTCATGAAAACATAATAGGTTCAGATCTGAAATCATGGCACTCGGGCCCTAGTGACAAGCATTAAGCATAGCAAAGTCATAGCAACATCAATCTCAGAACATAGTGGATACTAGGGATCAAACCCTAACAAAACTAACTCGATTACATGGTAAATCTCATCCGACCCATCACCGTCCAGCAAGCCTATGATGGAATTACTCACGCACGGTGGTGAGCATCATGAAATTAGTCATGGAGGATGGTTGATGATGACGACGGCGACAGATTCCCCTCTCTGGAGCCCCGAACGGACTCCAGATCATCCCTCCCGAGAGAGATTAGGGCTTGGCGGCGGCTCCTTATCGTAAAACGCGATGAATCCTTCTCTCTGATTTTTTCTCCCCGAACGTGAATATATAGAGTTGGAGTTGAGGTCGGTGGAGCTCTGATGTCTACTACACAACCTTCTTCTTGTAGACGTTGTTGGGCCTCCAAGTGCAGAGGTTTATAGGACAGTAGCAAATTTCCCTCAAGTGGATGACCTAAGGTTTATCAATCCGTGGGAGGCGTAGGATGAAGATGGTCTCTCTCAAGCAACCCTGCAACCAAATAACAAAGAGTCTCTTGTGTCCCCAACACACCCAATACAATGGTAAATTGTATAGGTGCACTAGTTCGACGAAGAGATGGTGATACAAGTGCAATATGGATGGTAGATATAGGTTTTTGTAATCTGAAAATATAAAAACAGCAAGGTAACAAGTGGAAAAAGTGAGCGTAAACGGTATTGCAATGCTAGGAAACAAGGCCTAAGGTTCATACTTTCACTAGTGCAAGTTCTCTCAACAATAATAACATACTTGAATCATATAACTATCCCTCAACATGCAACAAAGAGTCACTCCAAAGTCACTAATAGCGGAGAATAAATAAAGAGATTATTGTAGGGTACGAAACCACCTCAAAGTTATTCTTTCTGATCGATCTATTCAAGAGTCCGTAGTAAAATAACACGAAGCTATTCTTTCCGTTTGATCTATCATAGAGTTCGTACTACAATAACACCTTCAGACACAAATCAACCAAAACCCTAATGTCACCTAGATACTCCAATGTCACCTCAAGTATCCGTGGTCATGATTATACGATATGCATCACACAATCTCAGATTCATCTATTCAACCAACACAAAGTACTTTAAAGAGTGCCCCAAAGTTTCTACCGAAGAGTCAAGACAAAAACGTGTGCCAACCCCTATGCATAAGTTCACAAGGTCACTGAACCCGCAAGTTGATCACCAAAACATACATCAAGTAGATCACGTGATATTCCATTATCACCACAGATAAGCACATGCAAGACATACATCAAGTGTTCTCAAATCCTTAAAGACTCAATCTGATAAGATAACTTCAAAGGGAAAACTCAATCCATTACAAGAGAGTAGAGGGGGAGAAACATCATAAGATCCAACTATAATAGCAAAGCTCGCGATACATCAAGATCATACCACCTCAAGAACACGAGACCGAGAGAGATCAAACACATAGCTACTGATACATACCCTCAGCCCCGAGGGTGAACTACTCCCTCCTCGTCATGGAGAGCGCCGGGATGATGAAGATGGCCACCGGTGAGGGATCCCCCTTCCGGCAGGGTGCCGGAACAGGGTCCTGATTGGTTTTTGTTGGCTACAGAGGCTTGCGGCGGCGGAACTCCCGATCTATGGTGCTCCTGGATGTTTTTGGGGTATATATATAGGCGAAAGAAGTCGGTCAGGGGAGCCACGAGGGGCCCACGAGGGTGGGGGCGCGCCCAGGGGGTAGGGCACGTCTCCCTGCCTCGTGGTTTCCTCGAAGCTTCCCTGACGTCTACTCCTAGTCTCCTGGATTGCTTCCGTTCCAAAAATAACTCTCCCGAAGGTTTCATTCTGTTTGGACTCCGTTTGATATACCTTTTCTGCGAAACACTGAAATAGGCAAAAAAACAGCAATTTGGGCTGGGCCTCCGGTTAATAGGTTAGTCCCAAAAATGATATAAAAGTGTATAG
The DNA here is from genome assembly GCF_018294505.1 of Triticum aestivum. NCBI lineage: Eukaryota > Viridiplantae > Streptophyta > Magnoliopsida > Poales > Poaceae > Triticum > Triticum aestivum. Next base: position 10,899,212 of record NC_057798.1, read on the forward strand.
TAAAGCCCATAAACATCCAAAACAGATAATATAATAGCATGGAACAATAAAAAATTATAGATACGTTGGAGACGTATCACTAGGTTGAGCATCAACATGAACATCATCATTAACATTATCACTGGGTTCATGTTCATTATCAGATTGTGTTTTTGTTGGGGAACGTAGTAATTTCAAAAAATTTCCTACGCACACGCAAGATCATGGTGATGGCATAGCAATGAGAGGGGAGAGTATTGTCCACGTACCCTCGTAGACCGTAAGCGGAAGCGTTATGACAACGCGGTTGATGTAGTCATGCGTCTTCACGATCCGACCGATCCAAGTACCGAACGTACGGCACCTCCGAGTTCAGCACACGTTCAGCTCGATGACGATCCCCGGGCTCCGATCCAGCAAAGCGTCGGGGATGAGTTCCGTTAGCACGACGGCGTGGTGACGATGATGATGTTCTACCGGCGCAGGGCTTCGCCTAAACTCCGCGACGATATGACCGAGGTGTAATATGGTGGAGGGGGGCACCGCACACGGCTAAGGAACGATCCGTAGATCAACTTGTGTGTCTCTAGGGTGCCCCCTGCCCCCGTATATAAAGGAGCAAGGGGGGAGGCGGGCCGTCCCTAGGGGGCGCGCCAAGGAGGGGGGAGTCCTCCTCCTAGTGGGAGTAGGACTCCCCTTTCCTAGTCCCACTAGGAAGGAGGAAGGGGGAAGGAAAGAGAGGGAGAGGGAGAGGGAAAGGGGGGCCGCGCCCCCTCCCCTAGTCCAATTCGGACTCCTCATGGGGGGGGGCGCCACCTCCTGGGCTGCTGCCCTCTCTCTCCCCTCAGGCCCACTAAGGCCCAATACTTCCCCAGGGGGTTCCGGTAACCCCTCCGGCACTCCGGTTTTCTCCGAAATCACCCGGAACACTTCCGGTGTTCGAATATAGTTGTCCAATATATCAATCTTTATGTCTCGACCATTTCGAGACTCCTCGTCATGTCCGTGATCACATCCGGGACTCCGAACAAACTTCGGTACATCAAAACTTATAAACTCATAATAAAACTGTCATCGTAACGTTAAGCGTGCGGACCCTACGGGTTTGAGAACTATGTAGACATGACCTAGAACTATTCTCGGTCAATAACCAATAGCGGGAGCTGGATGCCCATATTGGCTCCTACATATTCTACGAAGATCTTTATCGGTCAAACCGCATGACAACATACGTTGTTCCCTTTGTCATCGGTATGTTACATGCCCGAGATTCGATCGTCGGTATCCAATACCTAGTTCAATCTCGTTACCGGCAAGTCTCTTTACTCGTTACGTAATGCATCATTCCGTAACTAACTCATTAGCTACATTGCTTGCAAGGCTTATAGTGATGTGCATTACCGAGAGGGCCCAGACATACCTCTCCGACAATCGGAGTGACAAAACCTAATCTCGAGTAAATAGGGTGGCTATATCATTCAATTTAGTAAGATGTGCTACAACAGTTTCAAATTCATAGCCATAAAAAGGATCAGATTCAACCAAAGTAATTATCTCAGGATCGACAAAGAAATCATAATCCTTATCAGTAATACAGATAGGTGAAGTAGCAAAAGCATGGTCATATTTCATTCTAGCATTCAGAGACTTTTCTTTCAGCTGAGCTAATAATTTTTTAAGATCAGATCTATCATTGCAAGCAAGAAAATCTCTTGCAGTTTCTTCATCCGTAACATAACCCTCAGGCACAACAGGCAATTCATATCTAGGGGAGAATCTTCATCATCACTTTCATCAGTATTATCAGTTTCAATAATTTCATTCTGTCTAGCCCTAGCAAGTTGTTGATCAAGAAATTCACCTAATGGCACAGTATTATCAAGCATAGAAGTAGTTTCATCATAAGCATCACGCATAGCAGAAGTGGCATCATCAATAACATGCGACATATCAGAATTAATGGCAGAAGCTGGTTTAGGTGTCGCAAGTTTACTCAAAACAGAAGGAGAATCAAGTATTAGCAGTTGAGTTGTCAATCCAACCACACCTGGAAAACTTAATATCTGCAGCAAAGTATTTACTAGCAAAGTAATATGAAAGTAGCGGTAACAGTGGCAAAAGTAACAGTAGCAGTTTTGTAGTAATTGTAACAGTGGCAACGGTAAAGTAACTAAGCAAAGATCAATATGCGAAAAGGTCGTAGGCATTGGATCTGTGATGGATAATTATGTCGGATGTGATTCCTCATGCAATAGTTATAACATAGGGTGACACAGAATTAGCTCCAGTTCATCAATGTAATGTAGGCATGTATTCCGAATATAGTCATACGTGCTTATGGAAAAGAACTTGCATGACATCTTTTGTCCTACCCCCCATGGCAGCGGGGTCCTATTGGAAACTAAGGGATATTAAGGCCTCCTTTTAATAGAGTACCAGACCAAAGCATTAACAGTTAGTGAATACATGAACTCCTCAAACTACGGTCATCATCGGTAAGTATCCCGATTATTGTCACTTCGGGATTAACGGATCATAACACATAATAGGTGACTATAGACTTGCAAGATAGGATCAAGAACTCACATATATTCATGAAAACATAATAGGTTCAGATCTGAAATCATGGCACTCGAGCCCTAGTGACAAGCATTAAGCATAGCAAAGTCATAGCAACATCAATCTCAGAACATAGTGGATACTAGGGATCAAACCCTAACAAAACTAACTCGATTACATGGTAAATCTCATCCGACCCATCACCGTCCAGCAAGCCTATGATGGAATTACTCACGCACGGTGGTGAGCATCATGAAATTAGTCATGGAGGATGGTTGATGATGACGACGGCGACGGATTCCCCTCTCTGGAGCCCCGAACGGACTCCAGATCATCCCTCCCGAGAGATATTAGGGCTTGGCGGTGGCTCCGTATCGTAAAACGCGATGAATCCTTCTCTCTGATTTTTTCTCCCTGAACGTGAATATATAGAGTTGGAGTTGAGGTCGGTGGAGCTCCAGGGGGCCCACGAGTTAGGGGCGCCCCCCACCCTCGTGGACAGGGTGTGGGCCCCCTGGTGTTGATTCTTTCGCCAATATTTTTAATTAATTCCAAAAATATTATCCGTGAAATTTCAGGTCATTTCGAGAACTTTTATTTCTGCACAAAAATAACACCATGGCAATTCTGTGAAAACAGCGTCAGTCCGGGTTAGTTCCATTCAAATCATGCAAGTTAGAGTCCAAACCAAGGGCAAAAGTGTTTGGAAAAGTAGATACGATGGAGACGTATCAGTACTTCCTCCCATCTCGGGTCCTTGGGTGGTGCAGGACGCTCCATCTCGAGGGTGTGATCCTGATCTGGATCATGGTAGCGCTGATCTAGACCAAGCCCCCCTTCATGGACAACGGCGACGTGGCGGCCATCCGGCATCCCAGCGGTGCCCTTGGCGGTAGGGCAGGCGCAACCCTTCCCGATCTGGTTAGGAGGGCCCTAATCAGGGACGGCGGCCCCTGGGATGGCCTCCCTACCCGGTGGCGCGGCATAGCGGGTGGGCTGTCAGTGATCGGCCCAGGTGGCCGGCCATGCACTGGCGGGTTGGTGCTGCGGCTTGCTGCCCTGGCATCCAATGGCGCCGAGCTGCTCCTTTCTCCAACCAACGTTGCGTGCACTCCATCTTATCAGACATGGTCGTGCTGCTAGCTGGTTACCGGGTTGGGATGGAGCAGGAGGTTGGTATCCGCATTGGGATAATTCCCAGGTCGGCTCCTATTGGTCACGACGGCGACGACACCCGAGGGTGCCATTTTTCTTCATGGAGACATCGTTCAGATCTGCCCCACCTTTTCCCACATCACAATCTTATGTGAAAACCCTAGGTCGGCGAAGGCGCTCTTGGCGTCGTGTCCTTCTTGAAGGCGTCGTCATGAGAGCTATGTGGCAATGGGCACCGCTTGGGTACGTAGGCAGTTGCAGATGGTGTGCCCCTCTTCCTCTAGGTGGCAATTATTCGGAGGGAAACCCTAGATTTGGGTCTTCAGGACCAGACGACGGAGACTTTCGTGTCGTTCTCCCTCCTATGGGCATCGTCTTGGAGCAGTGGTTCACTGGAGTGGCCAACATGTGGAGCGGTGTTACATCGACCACATTGAAGATGGTGGGTCTCAGCGGCGTGGAGCAGTCGAGTCTTAGTGTTGGACGTGGTTTGATCGACGTGCGCAGGCTGGTGTCGCTGTTTGTTGTCGTGGTGATGTCGACAGCAAATGGGACCGGTCGGATCTTTGCATGATTCCTCCGATGGTTGAAGATAACAGCAGCGGATCATAGAGCTTGCGCAGATGGTGCATATTATGGGACGCCTAGACCGGATGGTCTTAAGGCCACTGGATTGGATTTTGTCTAATATGCGGACAGGGGACATCCGTAGACACTTGTAGGTGTAGCGACTTTGTTTGCCTAGAAGGTGGCTTCGGGTTGATCCGTGTGATCATTTTATCAAGCTATGTTGATATAATTAATAAAGATGGTTGTGAATCATGCTGAAGCAGAGGCCGGGGTAATCCTTCTTTTCGAGAAAAAACTTGTTAGAAATCTTAACTCCCAATACATATGATACCAAAGAGATCACCTGCCGTTCAATTCAAAGAGTTTAATGTACTAGCTTAGTTGTTGTTGGCTGTGTTATGCCTAACCTGGCCAAGTATTTCTGTTGTTTTGTTAACTGAAACGTCAGGAAATGTTATTGCAAAGCTCTCATCAATACATTTTCAAGACTCAAGTGTTGTAACAAAATCAAAGTGAAGCACATACACTTCAAAGCTCATACCAGATATATAATTCTTACCCATAAAAAGCACATACATATTTAGTACGACAGCATATACAGAGCACACACATCTTAAGTTGGATATAGCATGTTCAACCAGGAACGCACGGAATCAGCGATGCACAATGGACCGGGTGACCTTCACCAGCACACAATGGACCAAGTGACCTTCACCAGCATCTTATAGTCGCCACAAGTGATTTTCTCTTCATCGTAGCTGCCACGTTTTGGAGTAAACTCAACGGTGCGGACACCACTGGTAGCAGCAGCAATGGTCAACAGGAGTGTCTCATCAACGGAGACGCTGACGACACGGCGTGCTGTTTGCAGGATTCCACCGTCACCGGCTGTTAGCATCCCAGCAAGTTCGCTATCATGTAGCATAATGTCACATGGAAAGCTACTAGTGCGAGCGACGATTTTCCCATGGAAATCAACAGGTCCCTCGAGGATCCTCGCCTCAACGGTGCCCTCCACCGCATTCCTTACAAACGTGTAGTTCAAATCCAATGTGCTGTGCATGCTGACAAGCTCTTCGGTTTGAACCTGGTATTTCGGTGGATATGAGAGTCTTTTGATGCCATTAATCTCCATTAAGCCTTTGCTAACTCTCTTGTCATTCACCTTTCTGCCATTCACATCCTTGACCTTCAGATCAACTTCGAAGATTATTGAATCACATATCATCAGTCCTCTCTTCGGGCCAGTCAAAACCAACGCATCATTCTGCAAAAGGAAGTAATTTGAATAAGCACGGTGCTTAGTTAGCTCTAGGTTAAACCGGAAAAATGCGGTTGGAATTTACGAATCGGGGTTAAAAGTAATAATACCTTGGAGCTGATGTTCTGGCAATCGTCCTTGCCACGCTGGAATAAATAGACGCGTTGGCGATCCAGACTGTCCCTGGCTATGATGGTGCCGTAGACATTGAGCGGGTATCCATAGTCGGAGGAAACGATATTGACCGAGACAATATTTGCCGAGTTACAGAACAGGAACCCCTCCTCTGGGAAGATCCTATTAGTATTGTGCATTGCACCAACAGGTGCTGCCAAAAGAAGAAATCATGATTGAGGAATGAATCAAAATGTAGTCCACAAAATTAGTTCTCCATCTGCAGTGAACTAGCAGAGCTGCACTACTCAGTTAGGCAAAACATCACATAGCAATGGAGCATCATATTCAGACGTCCCTACTAGTTAGGCAAAACACGGATTATAAGGGGGGATTTGCATTTAAATTCAGAGCAGACGCACAACTAGAACTAGGCTGACGAACTCAAAAGCTAGCTAGCAGTTGGATGGACAGGGCAATCGAATGAAAGGAAGGGATGGGGATGAGAAGGGACGGGCGTACATTCCATGTGGAGGTCGAGGCTGGAGTGTTGGAAGCGGGTGAAGATGTGTTCGCCCTCCTTGGGGTCGTAGTCGCTGAACCTTGGGTCCAGAGGGTTCGCCCCCTTCTCTTCCTCCTCCTGTTGATGCAGTTTCTGCTTCTTCCGCAGCCGCGCGCTCGCCCTCCCCTCCTCTCCCGCCGTGGAAGAAGAAGAAGAAGAACCGCCGCCGGCCATTGCTCCAGGGACCAACCAAGGCCGGTTGGATCGACCCGACCCGACCCTACTGTATTGCTGCCGCTCGATCGGGTATGAGCCGGCCCACATATCATCAGAGAGTCCGAGAGGCCCGAGCTGCTTTGAAGGAAGCCCAATAGGCCAGTTCATTGTCTGATTCATTTTTTTTACTCCTAAAAAAATAGATTCAATTTTGTTTTGTTTTGCCCCTTCCCTCCTCTCCACACATGCATGTTAAGGCACGAGGAGGAAATATCAAGTGTGCTGCCAACATTTAGGTGCTTCCATGCTCTCATATCTAAAATGTTATAACATTTCAAACATTTATGATTATTTTGTAAAAGTTCAGAAGACATGTGGCTCTAATCCTTTAAAATTCATATCCAAACTCGAAATGTTGAGAAGATAAGAGAAATCTAGATCTGAATAGTGTCATTTTTTTTATTGATTCTTAGGGCTAGGCGCTTTGGCTTCCTCCTCCTTTGTTTGCGCACCCCCGCCATTATTTGACCTAGTCTAGCTGCGGTTGATTGGTCTCGCGTGCGCCATGGCTAGTTGCCATCATGTCATTGGATGGCCGATTCCCCCGCTATTTCACCACAGCCACCGTCTGCTTTTGTTGTTCTGCTCATCACCTCCAACTGCTTTCCGCCGCCTCAGGACGTCACCTCTAAAGTATGTTTCCTGGTCCATGGAGGGCACATGATATCATGAGCCACGACCCTCTTATCGGCCATCCACACCAGCCGATCTCTGTCAGTTTTTGGCCCACCGTCCATATTTACCCGATACATATTTCAACAGTACCCATATTATTCACAAATCCGTATCTCGCGCGGTCATTGAATGCAACACATCCCAAAGCTCTAATGGAATTGCCAGATATAGCGCGCACATGAGCTCGTGTGCGGAAACGTCGCGTCCATGAAGTTGCCACTATATATAGGTATCAAAGTCATCACACAATAAATTTGGTGCCGTTATAGTTTATTACCCGGCGGGCTTGAACTTTAGGTTTACATACAAATAAAAAAATTGCCAAGAGAAAAGTCCATACAATATAGTTAGACTTACATGAGAATGGATAGGAGATAACATGCTGCAATTTACATTCGAAGTGGTTCATATGAATTGCAATTGTGGGTGCACCAAAACACTGTGGAATAGCCCCTTTTTTGCCCAACAACTAGTTAAACTTACTTTTATTTTCCTTTTATGTGACCGCAAACTAAACTTAATTATCACTGTAACATATACTACCACGCGCCAAGTTCACAAGCAAATTATTTACCATATTAATTGGACTGCCCATTTGCTTTGCTTCTAGTAGTAGTAGTTATTAGTTCATCTTGAAATCAAAAGAAGCGTGAAGTGTTGGCTTTAGCCAAAGTTGTGCTTTCCTCCTAGCGGTCATTCCCATAGTTTCGGTCATGTCCAGTTCAGCAGCGGTCGTGTCCTCCATGAGATCCCAGTCAAAATAGAAAAGGAGATGCGCGAGAGCCAGATACATACTGGCAGCGCTGAACAGCATTCCAGGGCAGATCCGTCGTCCGGCACCAAACGGCGTGAACTCGTAGTCGCGTCCTCTGAAATCCCTCCTGTCGGTCACAAATCTGTCTGGCTTGAACACCTCTGGCTCGTCCCACTGCTCCGGGTCTCTTGAGATTGCCCATGCATTCACAAGGACCATTGTCCCCTTGGGCACATCATACCCCATGATGCGGCATGCTTCCTGGCTCTCCCTTGGCAGCGCCAATGGTCCAGGAGTGTGCATCCTCAACGTCTCTTTGATCACACTTTGCAAGTAGCTCAGTTTTCCTAGGCCATCCTCGGTTACTTTCCTTTGCTCCATGAAGGCCTCTCTTACCTCAGATTGTGCCCTAGACATGATGGCCGGGTTCCTCATCAGCTCTGCCATGGCCCACAGGAGCACCGACGCCGGAGTTTCGCTCCCCGCTGCTAAAACATCCTACATACGTATTTACGTGTGGAGCGTTATGCATTAATATTAGTTCAAACGACGGCATGCATGCAGGCTACTAGCAAATGAAGGCGCATGCATGTGTTAACTACTCTTATATTTCTTCATAGAGGGAGTACTTACAAAGAGAACGCCCTTGATTGTAGCCATGGAAATAGGGAACCCAAGGCTGCTTTCCTCACGAATCCTCAAGAGGACATCTATGAGGTCTTCTTCCTCCACATGCGCCGAGCTTCTTCTTCTCTCCAGGTGTTGACTTATGATGACATCCATGAATGTAAATAGCTCCTCCACGTACAGCTCCACCCTGTGCATGGCCCGGGAGCTCAGAGCACGTGCTATCCACGACGATGGAAACATGTCGGCCAGGTGGAAGCTCCCGACCAACTCAATGGCTTTGGCGGTGAGACGCAGCAACGTTTCCCGGTCATCCACCTCGCCGTCACCCATGACTGCGCGCACAGTCACGTTGTTGACATGCGCGGCGAGCAGCTCGTCGAGGTTCGCACCCGCCGACGAGGCCGCCACGGCCTGGACGAGCCGCATGGCTTCCTGCTCACGGATGGGCCGGAAGGACCGGACGCGGCTGGCACTGAGAAGCTCGTGCACGCAGATCTTGCGCAACTGCCGCCAGTGCTCCCCTTGTTTGGCCAGCACGATGTCGTGCCCTTGCCTTGTCAGGACCTTCACCGTTGGAGTCTGCGGCCTGGAAGCCAGCACGGCGTCGTTGGTGCTCAGCACATCCTCCGCGGCTTCGCGGGATGAGGCGACCACAACCGGGATCCCTCCCAGTTTGAGGAACATCACAGGCCCATGGCGGCGGGACAGGTCGCGCATCCTGCGGTGTGGGACGTCGCCGCGGAGGTGGTGGAGGCTACCGATGACGGGAAGTTGCCATGGGCCCGGCGGGAGCCGATGACCGCGGAACCATGATTTTATGAGGTAGTAGTAGTACACGACGAGAGGGACAAAAGCCAGTAGAATGTGATAGTAGTAGTACTCCATTTCCGTTATCACGACGGTAATTAAGCAATTACCGCACAAATAAATCGTGTAAGGAGCACCGTTCGATCCTGTTGCTTCCATATGTACTGTCCCATTTATAAGGGCCGGGGATTATTAGTTGGTGGTTAACAGATGGCTTTCATAATTTCTTGAACTATGAACTACTACATAATTTACCGACCATGGTAATTTGATAATTTATCGACCATTCCATCCTGATGCTTCCATATATACAGTCTCATAGGGGATTGTTAGTTGGTGGTTAACAAGATGGCTTTGATGATAGCCCGAACCGCGAACTACATAATTCATCGACCATGGTAATTGACATTTTTGTCACTACCTGTAACTAAGTAGGCCGACACCCATGGCTCGTCAGTGGCTGGTCGATCGTTCGGTGATCTTGAAATCTTAATGTAATTTTTGTTATGTTTATGTTGTTTTGTACTCTTGTTTAACTTTGATTATAAAAATTACATTAAGATTTCGGAGACCTGCCTGACTTTCAATTCCATTGAAATCGGTGATCCATCTCGCTTAGATCCACAACTAGCGCCACAGGCGGCCGGTAGAACGTTGGAACAACATGGAAATTGCAGGCACTGTCCGACACTGCTGTGCCATCCCGAAACGAAGGCCAACAACGTGCAAGTAATCGGTGCTCTACAACTTCCCCTTTTCTTTAATTTCGATTCATACAAATTAAAAGTTTTTTTGAACGAGATGTGTTTTGCAACGCTCTACCGTCGCATCTTAGTTTGTTAAGAAAATGCTCTATAGTCCGATTATTTGCAGAATACAGTGCCACGCATCCAAAATATTCAAAAGTTGTTCGTTCAAAATTTGAGGAACACAAGATGAATAGCACAGACCGTGAGGTCAATTTATTGCTTGAATTATGCATTTAGTCTTTTTTGCATTAATATTTGATAAACATCTTGATATTGTATGAAATCACATAAATTTAAATTATATAATTAAATGAGATTTTGCTATGTTATATTATTAAAGTAATTAGGGGCTCATTCTGATTTTGCACCGGGGCCCCGGATTGCTGAAGACAGCCCTGACAGAAGCACACCTATTATATTTGGTGATGGCTTGCTAGTAGATGATGGCATTTGGCTCAATCGATCGGATTTGTTCATCCAATTTTGTTAACTCCGTCGCATGATTATGTCTCGGATAGTAGGAAGCACAGAAGAAAGTAGTAAGATGCAACACGTCTTTCCACAAGGGCACGGTGCCAGTGACAATCTTCGCATTTATGCTTGCAGATCATGTCACTGCCGCAGATGGTGCAGTGCATTGTGATCACCATGGAAGCAGATTCTCCATTTAACCGAGACAAATGTTATAGATTGCGGAAACATATTCCCATGTTTAAATATATGTTTTCCTTTTTTATTGAAGCAAATATATGTTCTCTAATATATGAAAGTAGTAAGCAAAATATATATCTTTGGAAGCATGGCGTCTGCATTGTGCCCATGCGATGCGAAACCTGTCACATGCATGTATTATTTTTGTTGTATATATGGAAGCAAATTCTCCTTTTTTATAGATGCAAATTCGAAATTCTTTGAAAGCAAATTCCCATTTCTTTGGATGCAAATGCCAACTTTTTAGGAAGCAAATTCCCATTTCTTTGGACACAAATACAAAAAAATTGGGAAGCAAATTCCCATTCCGTTGGACGCAAATACCAGATTCTTTGGAAGCAAAGTCCCAATTTAATTTCTTCCAAACGCCAATAGTAACAATGGTAAAAAAGGTGTTTGATGGAATCATATATTTGTATTGAAGCATTTTATTGTTGCACTGCTGGCAGCTCTATGGTTATTCGAAACAAAATTTCATCTAGTCGATCTAAACAAAACAAATGGTCGCGCTGGACACAAATCTCACCGGATTGAAACAATCTCCTGTTGATATGGAAGCAAATCCGCTAGGAAATAGAAGCAAAATGAATTATTCAAGTGATAGAACGTGTTTCCATATATCATAGTATGTGCTTCCCAGTCACAAAAAACTGGCCAACAGCATGCATTAGACGCACCAGTTTCTGCCAGTTTATTGCAGATTTCAACGTGTGTACGGATGAATCAGCAAGGAGAATTTTACTGCTAAAGTGATGTAGGTCTAGCGTGATTTCTGGGGAGCAGTTGACGGGAAACAGATCGCAATTAGTGCAACATGCAAACTAACTACCTAGGCCCACCTCTTCAATCACACGGTGCAGGCTGCATCAATCTAACGGTGGACTAGTAGTCTGATGGGATGCTAATAGGGTGCTTGGATCCAAGGGACTTATTTTAGTCTGACTAAAAATAGTCTCTTTAAGAGGCTAAAGTTTCAAGCACCCCTGACTAAAGAGGGGCTAAAACTAGTCTTGAGACTAAATTTTTTTAGTCAGGGGTACCCCTACTAAAATGTGGATTAATCCTCTCTCTCCTCATTTAACTCCTCTCCTTTAACATAGGCGAGTTCTGGATTGGAGGATTTGGAGGATAATAAATGCGCATTAACTTGATTTTGGTCTCTTTAGTATTTGGATCCAAGCATGGGTGATGCTACCAAGTTTTAGTCCCACTACTTTCAGTCATGAGACTAAAACGTATCCAAGCACCCTCTAAATATCAGTAGTCTGATTCCTAGCACTGCCCCTAGTTAGATTACGATGGTTGGTTGCTACACAACTTGGTTATGGTTAGTTCCTAGCGATTAATTGATTGCCTAATGGGATGATTGCGTGCACAACTCTTATGGTGAAATGTCAAGCATTTTGTATTCCCATTTTTGTAGACACAACAATTCTGTTTCGAGTCTTGGATTAATTAGGAATACATGCATCTGGAGTTCTGTTGGTGGTTCGTACAAATCCCAAACACCACACCCTTTTATCTAGTAGTTCTTGGCATCGGGTTGACGGGCGAAAAGAACATGCATCGATATGTACATTTTGCTTCATTTTAGTTAGTAATAGCGAGGGAGATGAGTTTCCATAGTACGATGTGATTATTACAATTTTGCTTCAGCGATATGTACATCACTGTCTAGGTGACCGGACAGCCTGGTCGTTGAGTTGTTACAATGGAAAAGAGCTGCCTCGTCAACATTATCCCTCCCCGCTCTGGCGACTCTCTAGGCGATCGCTGGGATGCCGACGGCAACCCGCCTGCCGCTAGATCGGCGTGTGGGAGGCCGGTTTTGGGCGTTGGCCGGCGAGGGCGATGAGGGGGAAGGTAGCGAGGAGGAGGCTGAGCCGCCGGCGACTCCGTTCACGTCGGTTGCGCCGAGCTCGCCGGAGTCGGAGGGATCGCGGTCGACATTGATCTGTGAGCTTTTGAACCAGGGTTACGACGAAGATGATCTTAAGTTGGTGGTCGAGACGTTGGTTCCGGCCACCGATGCAGCGAGGGACGGCCTTGAAGCAAGGGATCACAAGGAGGTGATCCGGCGGCTGGTGCTTCGGCGCACTTCGACTCGGCCTTGGCAGGGGCCGATCCCCAAGGTAAGGTTGCCGGCATTAACTCTTGGTGATTTTCTAAACCCGGGAGCTTGGATGCAGGTTCAACGGCGACGGCAGAAGGTGCGGCGGCCGGCGATGCCACCGGAGGCGGAGGAGAGGCAGATCTCGACCCGGGAGGCAAGGGTGGAGCGTTTGAATTTTCTTTTGGGCCATAATGGGCCGGTTTCAGGAGAGGGACGGGTGGGCTCTGGGCATGCGGCCCAGCCAGTTTTTCTGAGCATGCGGCTTAGCCGGTTGAGGATGGGCTGCACGAGCTGAAGGTCGCGGCCCAACCCAAGATGGGCATGACTAGGGTTCGGCCGACGAGGGCGCGACCTGGTTTTCGATCTTGCGGGATCAGACGGGCGCTGCGGGTTCGAGCGAACGCGGCGCCGATTGACAGGCCTTCCTTTGCCGCTGTACTCATGGCGGGAAGGGGGATGGATCAGGCACCAGCTTAGGCATCGGCTGCAGGTGCGTCATGTTCGGGAGCGGGCCGGTCTGCTGCCGCCGCCGTTAATGGCGGGCGCGGCGGCGCTGTTGGGGCGAGGCACAACGGTGACCGCGGTGGAGCGAATGCTGGTCGTGGAGGTTTTGTGGGGCGTGATGGCGGAGCTGGATTCAGCCGTGCCGCCGGAGGTGGAGGAGGCGGCTATGGAGGACCACGGCGTCATGATTCTGTTGGCACCTCTGTGGCCAACGATGGTCGTGGAGGGGCAGGCGGCGGTGGTTTTCGTGGACCTACTCGTCAGTTCGATGGGGGTGGTCGTGGAGCTTCGTCTAGTGCTGGTCGTAGCGACGCCGGCGGCCGTGCTTTTCGCGCCCCGTCCGGGGGCTTTGTCCAAGGGCCGGCGGGTCCTAAGAAGTTTGTGCCCCGCCGAGGAGGTTTATTCACAGGAGGACGTGGTGGCACGGGCAGATTTGGTCGGAATGGTGGCCGTGTCCCGCGCCGCGACCCACCACCTCGGCGCGACCCGCCGCCGGCAACTGACTTGGCTACACCGTAGGGGGAGGACGCCGCTGCTGCTTCGATCTCGGTGGCTGACACACAAGTGGATAAGAGGCTCCCCGCGGAGGTGGAGGCGGCTGCGGTGGTTCGGGATCTTGCGAACGCGGTTTTACCTGCAGCGTTGATGCCGGTGGAGGGTGCT
>NC_057798.1:10979436-10985369 GCF_018294505.1 Triticum aestivum
GCATGTTTAGTCTTTTTGCCAAGATTTGTCATGCTTGCTGAAGGGAATTATCATGCTCGCGGCATGCAATTTGCCAAAAAAAAAATGCTCGCCACTTCCGTAATTGACATTAGATATTTAGCTTTTTCTGTAATTTCTTGGTGGATAATCATGATTGTTTATTATTATATAACGTGAGTGACAGATTGTGTGTGGCTTCGGATTTACAAATAATGATACCAACCAAATTTACCAATATATATAGTGTCATTTTTCTACTGGACGCCCTCTTAAAGAAACGGAAACACAGCCAGCTGATTTCTATCCGCCTCTTCCGGTGAGCGACACGTGTCATGGGGAGCAGCAAAATCGCTATCCCCTCCCACGGCTGTATCCTTTCTCTAGACACTCATCTCATTCGTCCCCTTTCTCCTCCCTCCACTGACCGACTGCTTCCTCTATCATCACCGAGCAATACCCTCACACGCGCTGCTCCTGTGTTGCTGCAAAGAGGGGAGAACTACCAGTCACTCCTGTGTACTCTTCGCCTCTCGCACCGGGTCAGCATGTGATGAGGCGATGCCGGCCGATGATGGTTGCTGGAGGATGGATGCAGTAACCTGCGAGTATGGCGAGCCAATGTTGCTGCAAGGTGCGTCATGGCATCCGACGACTGCTACGAGGGTGACGACCACCCAATTCATAGGTGTTGCAATTGGTATTTGATGGATTGCACTGTCTATGATGTCTCTGAGACATGACCAGTGTTGCAATGTGTGAGGCGAGGGGAGCTACTTAATGGATTGCAACGTTGATGCTTTTTCTAAAGCATAGCCAATGTTGAAATGCAGGAGGCGAGGGAACACCTGAGCCGCTTGATGGATTGCAACATCATTTATGTTTAAACATAGGCCTTTTTGCAAAGGAAAAATGGTTCAGCACGGAGAACAACAAGGCTCGTGTTGCAAAGTGCCGAGGCAACACGAATCTTGTTGCAAAGGTTGGCGCCCACATGGAGAGATCGCTCAGCTGTTCAGGGATCCATCAAACGGATGCAGAGGTATCGATATTTTCAGAAGTGTAGCGCCACTCCCCTTTTTTTGTTAACACAGTACGAACGTAGACGCGCATACATACATACATGCACTCACCCCTACGGAAGTATGTACTCACACCCTACCCGTATGAGCACCGCTGAGAGACTGATTCGGTACATCATCTTGAGATTGACGAAGTAGACACATATGCCTTCGTAGTCGACGGGAACGTCTCCTCTCAGTCAATATACATCACCGAAAGGCTTGCTATAAATCCAGGAAAATGCGAGCACCGGTGTCAAGTCTTGGACATGAACCCTTATGGACTGGGTATACCACTATCCTCCTAACCATCCAATCACATGTTGGTTTGCGCAGTGCTCCCTTTAAAAATGATAGAAGTTGTACAAATCGGTATAGGCTTGGTCAAAACCCCTAAATATCTTGCAAAAGGTTAGTATTTGTGAACTGCCAAAATTTCGGATAGAGAAAGGAAGGAGGTATAACAGCTAGGAGCCAATTCAGCACAAGAGCTAAAAATATAACTAATATCCTCATAAATAAAATCTGCATTGAATAATTCATTCTCTACATTAGTTACTAGCTCATTAGTGTCCCAGGAATCATTATCCATGTGTACAGAAAAGCTATCTTTTTTGACAAAAGTATGTTTGTTGTAATATGCAGTATATCAAGGTTGTCATGGGACAAAACCACTAGGTTCCTCTTGTTAGAATAAATCCGAGGCCACCGTTGATATACCGAGGACCAAGCAATCACACGAGGCACGACACTGAGATTTGTTAACGAGGTTCACCAATATGGCTACATCCCCGGGGCATGACTACGGGCGCTCCTCCCCATGACACCGCTACAATACCGCACACCGGCCGTCCGGACGCCGGCACAAGCCGCCGGCTCCCCCGCGTACCCGTGCTATTATGTTGGCATAGGTTACATCATGTGTCTACCCCCTCTATATATGAGAGGCCTAGGATACAAGTGTCCTACTAGGACACGACTCCACATCCTATGTAAACACAATACAACTACAAGTCCAACTGTAACCTACCTTGTATATAATATTCGACACAACTCCAACAAACTCCACCTTGGCGAATATTCTCCACCACCTTGAATTCGTCCATGCGTCAAACTTCCATGTACATTGGACTTGAGCTTATGCCGTGAGCATCGCTGCTACTCCAAAGACTCCATATGACTCCATCTGCAACTTGTAGTCCCTTCATTTCTTGACCATAGTCAATGCTCGAGCAAAATTAAGTTCCTTGTTACTCTAGTTTGTGCTCCCAACTTCCAGAGTATCAGTCCAACTCCATCACACACTGATCACTGACCCGCGTGAGAACGAACAACTCACATATTGGGTGTGACACATAAGAGTTACCCGAACTGAAGATCACCGCTCCTTTCTTGACCGCTTGTCTGAAACTTGAAGGAATTTCACCGTCGCCCTGTGTCACCCTGAGTCAAATTCACAGTTGTTTCATCCTTTTCCCCGGATAGTCTGTGACATGTTCCATAGCTATAGCACTCCGCCTCCTTCTGTATTTGTCATCCGCACTTTGCCATGTGCACTGAACACCACAGAATATACGGCGATGTACTCTCTCAGCTTTTGATAATTTTAGACTCTCTGCCACTTTCTCAGATTGCCCATGGTTAACTCCCGTCCATCAACTGACATCGATAGACCCAGTCACCAACTTGAATCTGGTACTTAACACTGCTTCAGCACCCCCTGCACAATTTGTCTGACCACATGTCTGACCACTAGTGCCTTGGCCTGTTGCTGTGTCCCGTGCTTACCGCACACCTCGCCGCTATCACCGCGTCGAGCCTCTGCTGTCCTGGTCAAGTCTCTCAAGGTTGTGAACCTACACCACTCAACCCCCACTGCAGAGAACCACCGATCATCACCGACCGATGCCGAGTATCACGTCTCCATCAGACCACTGGTACCCAGTCTGAACCACGTGTCTCTCGCTTTCTCGCTGAAATAGGCTTCGACTCTCTGTCGACTTACGCCGTAGCCCCTCCATCAGCACAGAGTGAAGTCGTCCATAAGACTCCAGCTCCACCTTCAACATGACTCCATGGTGGTCGTACGTGCCACCCCCGCGCCCCGTCGACTTCAAGCTCTCTCATGTGTACACTGCTTGAATCAACCCTGCGCAATAGTCTTGTCGAAGCCGCACAAGCCCTCAGGCCTGCACCTCGTGTTTCCACGCCCAAGAAGTCGGCCACCATCAGCATCACACTCCTATGTCGTCGTTGCTGAAATCACCACCATCTTCTACTTTGACCGACATCCCAGTCGATCCGTCAGACTGTCCCGTCCAACCCAGCCGAAATTATTCGACTGCAACCATGCTCCACCCTGCATCGTGTCCGCCTCACACATCTTTGTGCATTGCTTTGACGCCCTGTGTATGCATGATCCCTGTCACGACACACTCCAGACTCCTCCGAGCCTTATACGCATGTCGCTTGAGCTTGACCACGCCCTTTGTTGCCTGTCCACACGCTCCAAGCAATCTAATCAAACCAACCTAGCGAGATTTTCATGCAAACTTGAACCGGACAAATCCCTGTCTGCAAATTTTCTTGCCAATGTTTGATTTATTAGCTTCTCCGTGCACCTAGCAGAAAAGAATCAAGTCATCTTGATACATGCCAAACCACTCTCGTGCACACATGTTGGACCTAGCAACTCCCTTTTTTTTGTCAGGCAGACCTCGAAGGCTCTGTCTCCGGCGATCACCGGAGATTCTCAAGAGTGGGTGCGAGAGAGAGAGGCTCTTTTACGCTGCGAACAACTTGCAGCTTTTCTGTTTCTCCTCCTCTTTATTCAGTCAAAACGAGATCTATCCGAAAACGAAAAACGGGGCACGAACAGGTCGCGAGTGCTGCCATCCCAACACTCCCC
Organism: Triticum aestivum; assembly: GCF_018294505.1. Lineage (NCBI taxonomy): Eukaryota > Viridiplantae > Streptophyta > Magnoliopsida > Poales > Poaceae > Triticum > Triticum aestivum. The sequence continues at coordinate 10,983,403 of NC_057798.1, forward strand.
ACTCGTCGCCCGTCATGGTGCCATGACCGTTCAGCCGTGCCATCCCACGATCGGGTCAGGGCGCCCCAAACTTAGCTAGCTACTGCCGAGTGCAGCTCGGTTATTATCTGACGAAACTGAACCAAACTAGCTACTGTCGAGTCGCAGCTCAGTTATTATCTGACGAAACTGAACCAAACTAGCTACTGTCGAAACTGAAACTGTTCGACACCTAAAACCCTAAACCTGAACATTGAAGTTTACCCAACAATCACCCCCTAAACGGATCATTCAGGGTGTTGCCTTGATCATGCCGATGCTGGAGCGGAGCTGCTGCAGTCGAACACGACCAAGGGGCTTCGTGAGCATGTCTGCAAGTTGAAACTTTGTTGCCACATACTCAAGTTCGATCTTCTTCGTCTCCACGCAATCTCTGATGAAATGATACCTGAGCTCGATGTGCTTCGATCTATCGTGCATCACTGGGTTCTTTGCCAAAGAGATTGCGGATTTGTTGTCGACCTTGAGTCTCACTATCTTCTCTTCCACTTCTCTGAACTCCCCGAGCAGGCGTGCGAGCCAGATTCCCTGACAGGCAGCTGTGGTTGCTGCGTTGTACTCTGATTCACAGCTGGTGAGTGCCACGATCTTCTGTTTCTGTGACTGCCAGGTTATCACTCCTCCTCCAAGCAAGAACAGGGTCCCGGAGGTGCTCTTGCGGGTGTCCACATCGCCGCCAAGATCACTGTCGCTGTACCCAGTGAGTTCAGGCTCACCAGCTCCTCTGCTGTACTTGCAGCCCAGATGCAGGGTGCCGGCGATGTACCTCAAGATGTGCTTGACGGCGGTGCGGTGCTCTTCAGTTGGCGCCTCCATGAAGCGCGAGACGTACCCAACCGAGAAGGTCAGGTCAGGGCGCGTGTGCACCAGATAGCACAGGCTGCCGACGACGCTGCGATACTCCGTCGCATCCACTGGTGGCGCTGTGCTCTCCTTTGATGGCTTGAATCGAGGCTCCATGGGAATGTGACAGGGCTTGCAGCCCGCCATGCCACTCTTCTCCAGGAGTTTCCGTGCGTACGCGCTCTGCGAAATGACAATGCCATCGTCTGTATGCTTCACTTCAATTCCAAGATAGAAACTTAGCAGACCCAGGTCAGACATCTTGAACAGCTTCTGCATCTCTCCTTTGAACTTGGTGATCTCTTCTGTGTCAGATCCGGTGATCACCAAGTCGTCCACGTATACGCCCACGATGAGGCGCGTGGTCACCGTGCCCCGTGCGTACACTGCATGCTCTGACAGACAGCGCGTGAACCCCAGCTTGCTTAGACACGTGTCCAGCTTGGTGTTCCACGCTCTGGGAGCCTACTTCAGACCATACAACGCCTTGTTCAGGCGCAAGACAAGGTGCTCCTTGCCGGTGACGACAAACCCCGGTGGCTGCTGGACATAAACTTCCTCCTGGAGCTCGCCGTTCAGGAACGCCGATTTGACGTCCATGTGATGAACGACCCAGCCCGCGTTCGCCGCGAGTGCCAGCAGCACCCGTACTGACTCGAGGCGCGCTACTGGGGCGAACACCTCGTCGTAGTCGATGTCGTGCTGCTGTACATAGCCCTTCGCCACCAGCCGGGCTTTGTGCTTGAGTACCTCCCCGCGCTCGTCCTTCTTGACCTTGTAGACCCACTTCAAGCCAATGGCGCGGTGCCCTGGAGGGAGAGATGTGAGCTGCCATGTTTGATTGTCCTCGATCGAGCTCAACTCTTCGATCATGGCGCCCCCAACTTGCTTCTTGCTCTGCCTCAGTGAACGAGCTCGGTTCTTTGGCAGCCAGCAGGTGAAGCTCTTCGTCTGGATCGTCAGCCAGGCCGAAATCCAGCACGTTCTGCAGGGTGCGGAACCGGTGCTCGCGCTCTATGTCGTCTGCCGCATCGAGCACGTTGTCGCTGAATGACGTCGGTGGCGACACCAGCTCCACCCCTCCT
>NC_057798.1:10985822-10986868 GCF_018294505.1 Triticum aestivum
GCCGTCCAGGCTCTTGGTGGGCGCGCGGTTCAATAGGAACACCGCTGTCGTGACCGCTTCGCCCCAGAACTCGCCGGGGACGCACTTGGCCTTCAGGAGACTCCGGGACATGCCCACCACTGTGCCGTTTCGACGCTCCACCACACCGTTCCGCTGTGGTGAGTACGGGGCGGTGAGGTGGCGGCTGACGCCCAGCTCGGCGCAGTACGCCGTGAAGGAGCCGGACGTGAACTCTCCGTCGCGGTCCGTCCGCAGCGTTCGCAACTTGCGCCCTGATTCAGACTCCGCGAGAGCTTGCACGCGCTTGATCGCTCTTGAGGCCTCGTCCTTTGTTGCAAGCAGTACGAGCCACATGAACATGGTGGCGTTGTCCACCGGCAGGAGGAAGTATTTCTTCCCGCTCGGTGTCGTCGGCGTGATCGGTCCGCAGAGATCGCCGTGCACGAGCTCCAGCCGCTCCTGTGCATGGTGCTTGGCCTGTTGTGCGAACGTGGAGCACCGCTGCTTGCCCGCCAGGCACGCGTCGCACAGTTGATCGACATGCTCAACCACGGGCAGGCCTTGCACCATGTCCTGACGCGCTAGCTTGCGCAGGGCGTCGAAGTTGAGATGCCCGTAGCGCGCGTGCCAGGTCCACGCCGTGTCCCCGCCGTTGTGCGCTGCAAGACACACAGGCTGCGCGATTCGTAACGCAACTGAGTACAGGCGATTTGGGGCTCTCTATACCTTGGCGAGGAGGCGCCGCTCCCGGTCACGCACGCGCAGGACGCCGTCCTGGATCAGCACCTGGCAGCCGCTCTCGTCGAGCTGGCCCAGGCTGATTATGTGGGAGCGCAGGCGCGGGATGTAGTACACCCCAGTGATTGCCCGGTGCTCGCCGGTCTTGCACGCCAACAGGATGGTTCCCCGACCGCAGATGTTGACGACCGAGCCGTCGCCAAACTTGACGGTGCCGGTGACCGCCGTGTCGAGCTCGGCGAAGACGGTGCGATCAGCGGTCATGTGGTTGGATGCGCCTGTGTCCAGGTACCACACGCCGTTTCTGG
>NC_057798.1:10986988-10992922 GCF_018294505.1 Triticum aestivum
GGCGACGGCCGTTGCTGCCGGATGATCCGTCCCCATCACGCAGCTTCAGACGCGCAAACCACTCCTCCTCCGTGAGGAGCAGTTTGCCACCGCCGCCATCACCCCCGGAGGGAGTGCCGTCCAGATCATACCTCTCCTCGGCGGCCTTTAGCCGCCCGATGAGCTCCTCGAGCGCCAGCGTATTGAGGTCGACCAGCGTCTCGATCGCACACGCCATCTGCGAGTAGGCCTTGGGAACGACTGAGAGGAACTTGCGGACGACAGCGGGCTCGCCAATCTTGTCACCAAGCAGCTCAAGTTGTGTTACCAGAGAAGATAGGCGCATACCGAAGTCGTCGATGCTCTCGGCGGCGTTGAACCTGATCGCCTCGTACTGGCGGCGTACTGACGTCGCCTTGGCCTCATGAACGCGCGCCACGCCCAGGCGCATTGTCTTGATCGTGCCCCATGCGTCCTTCGCCGTGGGCTTGACGGCGAGCGTGGACGTCATCTCCGGCGGCACTGATCGCAGCAGGCACTCCATTGCCGTGCGATCTGTTTCTCGCTCCGCCGTCCCGTCGTTGACGGCAACCCAGAGCTGGCGCGCCTCCAGCATTACTTGCATCAGGAGGGCCCAGTCCGCGTAGTTCGTGCGCATCAGCATGGGCCAGGCCCCGCCGGTGTCGCGGACGACGCGCTGGTGTACAACCATGGCGCCGCCGCCGCCACTATTCCCTGAATCCACCACGGTCTTGCCCGGGCTGTCAGGTCCTGCCATCTTCACAGGTGATCGAGCAACGGGCTCTGATACCAATTATCAGGCAGACCTCGACGGCTCTGTCTCCGGCGATCATCGGAGATTCTCAAGAGTGGGTGCGAGAGAGAGAGAGGCTCTTTTGCGCTGGGAACAACTTGCAGCTTTTCTGTTTCTCCTCCTCTTTATTCAGTCAAAACGAGATCTAACCGAAAACGAAAAACGGGGCACGAATAGGTCGCGAGTGCTGCCATCCCAACACTCCCCACTCGTCGCCCGTCATGGCGCCATGACCGTTCAGCCGTGCCATCCCACGATCGGGTCAGGGCGCCGCAAACTTAGCTAGCTACTGCCGAGTCGCAACTCGGTTATTATCTAACGAAACTGAACCAAACTAGCTACTGTCGAAACTGAAACTGTCCGACACCTAAAACCCTAAACCTGAACATTGAAGTTTACCCAACATTTTTCACAAACAAATCTCACATGCACTGGCAGGTTTTCCTTCGGCCTTGCACCACATCTGCACACGCAGCCCTCAGCAATCGCACACGTGCACCCAGCCGCACCTCGACCACGCCCTTCGTTGGGCCTTAAACAGCCAGCTGCTGCTCATGGGCTGCACCAGGCTACACGCCTTGCCCTCCCTAGCGCTGCTCCAGATTGATTGCTTTTCTTGCACTCGTCCGCTTCAGATCAACTTCTCGTCCGCCTATGCCACTCCGTCAGTGACATCTTTCCTACGAACAACTTTGATCCAAGCCGAGCTTTTCCTCTAGATCAATACGTCTTTCTTCTCCTCTTTTTTTCTGATACATGAATATAGGTTGTGTTCATATCTCCTGCCATAAGCTTTCTATCCCTCTAAAGTAGAATTCCCACTAAGTCTTGGACAACGTAGAGCCTGGATATTGCAGGGATACCTTCCCCAACACTGGACTTGGCTGTGGTTCTTTCTCTCTCATATCTAAAATAGCTTTCTCTTTTATTTCATGTTTTCTTAATGGCATCATGTTTATGTAAATATTTTGGGGTCGCGTCTCTGATGCAAAGGCTAGAGGAAATAAAGTGTTCCCTTATCACAACCTCCCAACTTATGGACTTATGCTGGGTGATGTATAAAATGGCCAATTTGAAAATGCACTTAACAATTTCTCACGTAACTAATAGAGAGGGGAATCAGTTTGAAAAAGAAAAGGACTGCTAGCTAACCAGCAGTGCTTTCTAGTATATATGTGGTACAAATTTTACATTTTTTTGCGAGGAACAAATTTAATAAATTAATTACTACTTTCATTTGTGTATGCTATGTCGTTTTCGATATCAGCACACACTTGCATATATAAAGCCCACATGTGTTCTGCTTCAGAAAACTCCATTAAGTGCCGCATTAGATCAGCATAGAGTGTTGTTGTGTTGCGGACGCCTCCAATGGCTGTAAGGATCTTGGTGCTCTTGGTTATCTTTCTCTTCCTCGGACCAACGACACATGGGAGGGAAGCTTTGCCGGTTGTGCCGGGGATCATGTTGTTCGGCGACTCGCTGGTCAGCATAGGTAACAAACTAACAATAATTATATAAAAAGCATGGTGAAAGCAAACGTGGCTCCCTACGGCAGGGACTTCAAGGACCATGTGGCTACAGGGAGTTTTAGCAATGGAAAACTTCTTAGCGATTTCATAGGTTGGTCACAATCTTATTTGTTTTTGTTTGTACCGATGTGTTTGACGTATTGCAAGAACTCTTGCCTGTGTTAATGACATGTATATCTTGTGTTACAACTCGCATGGTATGTGGCAGCTGAAAAGCTATGGTTTGATGGGTCTTATCCTGCATATCTAAGCCCGGAGGCATCTAGACTGAATCTTTTGATTGGAGAGAACTTTGCATCTGCCGGATCCGGCTACTACGATGGTACGGCATGTATATATGAAGTACAGTACCATTCTTTGGTGGCATTTAATCACGCTTTAAATCACCGAAGTGAAATATATGTTGCATCGATCCATCACATATGGTTTATCAAATTGTGTGAAGGCAGCATGTCATCCCTTTGTCCCAACAACTGGAGTACTTCAAAGAGTACCAATCGAAGCTGGCAGTGGTGGTTCAAATGACTTCAGTTTCAACTACTACTTGAACCCTTCGCTCTTGTTGAGAGATAACACTGACCAGTTTGCTGATCGCCTCGTCGGCATCTTTACGGCACCGTGATGGTGAGCTAAATCAAGCTTGCAGCTTACGCCTTCACCAACAAGGATCATATGATTAGTATCATCACTTTCGTGTAGAACAAGGATGATTAATACCATGTACTAACATTTTACTCTTGTATTAACTGTAGCAACTTTACACTATGGGAGCACGGCGTGTCGGTGTGTTCTCGATGGCACCATTAGGCTGTACCCCCTCGTAAATCACGGTGCTTGGCCATGGGAGAAGTGGGTGTGTGCCAGAAGGATTTTGTATTTCACTCGATGGAGAACCAAGATTTATCGAACCAGAAGGATTTTTTCCAGCAAACAAATTCACGTGTACCTGCACACAAAACACATGAAATTCTTGCCCCCTAATGCACACAAAACAAGAAGGTTGTCAAGCTCTTGTTCTGCTAGTTACAAGGATAAATTGCATGTTATGATAGGAACTGATACAAGATAAAATAAATAAAATGATACAACAAAGAATAATCTTTTCGTAGATGGTTTCAGTAATAGAAAGTAAAACCCCGGGTACCTAGGAAATTGATGAGGTCTGAGATTTCTAGATGCTGCCACGTACTAGTGTTCAAAGCCCTGTGAGTTGTGAGGTGTGATGTGTTTCATTGTCCTAATAACATCCTATATGAAATGCATGCGTACTAGTTAGAAATCTTAGCTCCCAATACATGATACCAAAGAGACCACCTGCCGTTCAATTCAAAGTTTGTAATGTGCTAGCTTAGTTGTTGTTGGCTGTGTTATGCCTAACTTGGCCAAGTATTTCTGTTGTTTTGTTAACAAACGTCAGGAAATGTTATTGCAATGCTCTCATCAAAACATTTTCAAGACTCAAGTGCTGAAACAAAATCAAAGTGATGCACATACACTTTGTCCTACTTCAAAGCTCATGCCGGATATATAATTCTTAGGGCATCTCCAGCCGCGCCCCCAACAGGCCCCCCCAGGCCACTTTTTCGGCGCCGGCGCCGAAAAAACGGCCAAGTCGCGCCCCCAGGACGCCGAAAATCGCCGGTTCGGACCTTTTTTCCGCCCGGCGGTCACAGGCCGAACCCGGCGCGCTGGGGAGCCATTGGGGGCTCCGGCGCTAGGGAAAAGCACGCCTGGCCCACACCGACAGGGGAAAAGTCAAGGTTTTCTTCCCCCGACTCGCCTCGCACCCCCCGCGCCCTCGGCCACCACTAGCTATATCCCGGCGACGGCCGCCGGCCTACTCCGCTAGATAGCCATTCCCCGCCGGAAAATAGCAGCTCTTCGCCGCGGCAGCCCCTCCCGCAGCAGCTGGGCATTTCCGGCCGCCGTTTCTGGCCGCGGAGGCGCGGTTTAACGGCGGGTACACGCCCACCGAGCGCAAGGTGTTCGGCGTTTTGACTGTCTCGGCGATGGACCGGATGAGGAGGAAGAGCTCGCCGCGCTGCTGGAGGAGGAAGCCGCGGCCGACGTCCAGGAAGAAGAGCATCTAATGGTGCTCGCCGCCCTCGCCCAGCTGCTGGCGAGCAATGAAAAGCCGCGTCGAGGTGGCTCGGCCCCCGGGCGGGTGAAAGCAAAGAACCGACATCGTCTTCAAGGCTACTGCATGCTCTACTCCGACTACTTCGCCGATGCTCCACTTCATGGCGAGAGAACATTTCGGCGCCATTATCGGATGAGCCGAAAGCTCTTCCTCAGGATTGTGAATTCCATCCGGGAGTTCGACAACTACTCAAGTGCAAGATGGATTGCACTGGCGCTCTTAGATTCACCTCCATCCAGAAGTGCACGACACAATGAGGATGCTTGCATATGGAGCTCCCAGTGATTCACTCGACGACTATGGGCGCATGGCCGAGTCCACCAGCATAGAGTGTTTCTACAAGTTCTGTCGGGCAGTGGTGGCAGTGTTTGGGCCACAATACTTGAGAGCACCTAATGCGGAAGACACTGCTCGGATCCTAGCCCAGAATGCAGCAAGAGGATTTCCTGGGATGCTTGGAAGCATCGACTGCATGCATTGGAAATGGAAGAACTGCCCATTTGGTTGGCAGGGGATGTACAAAGGCGCCAAAGGCGGTTGCAGTGTGGTGCTTGAGGCGGTAGCCACACAGGACCTATGGATTTGGCACTCCTTCTTTGGTATGCCAGGAATTCACAATGACATCAACGTGCTGCAGTGCTCTCCTGTTTTTGCCAAGCTCGTTGAGGGCCATTCTCCTACGGTGAACTTCGAGATCAATGGGCACCAATACAACAAGGGGTACTATCTAGCTGACGGCATCTATCCGAGATGGTCGACATTTGTGAAGACGATCTCAAACCCTGTGGCAGGAGGCAAGAATGCCTGTTTTGCGAAGCTTCATGAGGCTTGCAGGAAGGATGTCGAGCGGGCATTTGGTGTGCTCCAATCTCGATTCGTTGTTGTTCGGTACCCCGCTCAGACCTGGTCGAAAGATCAAATGTGGGAGATCATGACTTGTTGTGTCATCTTGCACAACATGATCATCGAGAGCGAGCAAGAAGACCCAGTGTTTGACACTGAACCATACTACAGGCAGGGTCCTCTAGCCGAAGTTGATCACCAGCTACCAGCAACTTGGATTGCCTATCTCAGTATGCGTCAGGAGATCCGAGACCCACAGGTGCATCATCAACTGCAGAAAGATCTGATTGAGCACCTATGGAGGCTCAAGGGGGACGCCGCGTGATGAACTATATAATTTGTATTGAACTATTTGTTGTTGTAGTCTTTTGTTGAAGTATTTGATTTTTCTGCGATGAAATATGTAATAAGGAATAATTGTGTTGATAGTTGAACGCCGAGACACGGCGAAACCACGCCAAATATGGGCCTATTCTCGCCCATATGGGCCGTTTATTCGCCGAAATTGGGCTGCAAAGTGGGCCAATTTCGACGCCTGGGGGCGAGCTGGGGCGACGACTGGACGCAAAACCGTCCCCAGCGCCGAGTGTATCGCCGGCTCGCCTCCAGGGGGCGATTTTTATGCG
>NC_057798.1:10993072-10995767 GCF_018294505.1 Triticum aestivum
AACGGCTGGAGATGCCCTTACCCCCACTCAGTGATAACTTCCACCAAATGCACCGGGGACATATCTAGTATGACAGCATATACAGAGCACACGCATCTTACTTTAGATTGTCAACCAGGAACATAGCGAACCAGCGATGCACAATGGACCAAGTGACCTTCACCAGCATCTTATAGTCGCCACAGGTTATCTTCTCTTCATCACAGCTGCCGCGCTTTGGAGTGAACTCGACAGTGCCGACACCACCTGTAGCGGAAGCAACGGCCAACAGCAGCGTCTCATCAACAGAGAAACTGACGACGCAGCGCGCCGTCTGCACGACTCCACCATCAGCATCCCAGCAAGCTTGCTTTTTTTTTAAAGGAGGGTGACCCCAGCCTCTGCATCAATCGATGCGTGCAGCCATATTATTAAATAAAAACGTAACAAAGTCTTAAGGTCAAACGTAGCTCATAAACTGAGCAGTAGTCGAAAGAAAATAAGTCTAAAAAGCCCCACATCCGGCGATATAGAACTAAAAAGTGCCGCATCCGGTGATAAAAAGCAAGCTAAGATGCCTACACACCAAGCCTATTATTAACTCGCCACTCAAATCGGCTGAAGACATCACGTTCTACCGTCTCCCGGCGGTTGCACCCAATACTCAAAAGCTCTCTGATGTCCGTGTGAGTGAGTAAGGACCACACATGGATCCAAGTTGTAGCTCTGTAGATAGCCTGCAAAAAATTAGTGAAATTTGTCTCATTCAAAATCATATTATTCCTAGTGTTCGATATAGCCCAGAAAAATGCACATATTCTGATACGAATATGTTTAGCTATGTGTATGTCCACTCCAATAAGGCACGTCCCAAATAACGTGGTTATGCTCGTTGGTGGATGGACGTTAAAAGCTATATGAATTGATCGTCATAATAATTTTGCCAGAGGACATTCGAGAAAGAGGTGTTTAATAATTTCATTTTGATCACAGAAACAGAATCTACCAACGCAATTCCTTTTCCTCAAGTTATCTTTGGTTAAAATGACTTTTTTATGGACGAAACATATAAAGATTTTAATTCGAAGCGGAAGTTTAATCTTTCAAATGTGCAAAGACCTTGACAATGGCCCATAATCAATTAGGTTCGAATACATGGACTTCACTGAGAAAAGTCCATTCGTAGTTAACTTCCAGCGAATTTTATCTGCCCGATCGGATAGGTGAACATCCATCAACCTACGGACCAGATGCAACCAAGCATTCCAACATTCCCCTACTAGGGATCTCCAAAATAGAATATTAAGCAGTACCGAGTTTAATAATGTGGCGACATAATCCTCCTTACGTTGCACAATATTATATAAGGAGGGATATTTCAAAGCCAAAGGCGTCTCTCCTAGCCATGTATCCTCCCGAGAATCTAGTAGTCTTACCATTACCAACTAGGAACTTCACCCATTGGAAGAAAGTTACTTTCATCCTCATTAGCCCCTTCCAAAAGGGTGAGTCCATTGGCCTAGCAGTGGTGGGCCAAAGTCTTAGAGTGTAGGTACTTATTCCGTAAGATTTGAACCCACATACCCTCGGTCTCAATAATCTCTATAGTCATTTGCTAAGCAGACATCTATTCTTTACTTCTAAATTTTCAATCCCTAACCCGCCCTGGCCTTTTGGTCTACAGATGATGTAGCATAATGTCGCATGAAAAGCGGCTAGTGCGAGCGGCAATTTTCCCATGGAAATAATCAACAGGCCCCTCAAGAATCCTCACCTCAACGGTGCCCTCGACCGCATTCCGTTCAAATCCAATGTGTTGTGCATGCTGAGAAGCTTTTCGGTTTGAACCTTGTGTTTTGGTGGATATGAGAGTCTTTTAATGCCATTAATCTCCAATAAGCCTTTGCTAACTCTCTCGTCATTCACCTTTCTGCCATTCACATCCTTGACCTTCAGATCAACTTCGAAGATTATCGAATCAAATATCATCAGTCCTCTCTACGGGCCAGTCAAAAACCAACAGATCTTTCTGCAAAGGAAGATTGATTAAAGACGTGTTTACTTAGCTCCGGGTTAAATTGGAAAAAACGGCTGGAATTTACAAATTAGGGTTAAAGCAATAATACCTTGGAGCTGATGTTCTGGCAATCGTCCATGCCACGCTCGAATAAATAGACACGTTGGTGATCCAGACTGTCCCGTGCTATGATGATGCCGTAGACATTGAGCGGGTATCCATAGTCGGAGGAAACGATATTGACCGAGACAATATTTGCTGAGTTACAGAACTGGAACCCCTCCTCTTCGAAGATCCTGTTAGTATTATGCAGTGCACCGACATGTGCTACCAAATTTTTTTTTTGAAAGAATATATGGTTGAGGAATGAATCAAAATGTAGTTCTCAAAATTAGTTGTCCATCTATCTAGGATGCAGCAGTGAAGTAGCAGAGCTGTAGTACTAAATTAGGCAAAACATCATATAGTTCTTTTTGGACGGTAACTGGACTTCATTTCTCAAATGACGGTGATAAAAACATCATATATTTAGGAAAAACATGGGATTATGGATGTACATATAAACTGGCCCACTGGCGCGGAACACCTGATTGAACTGCGTCGGACAATTTGCATATAAATTCAGATCGGACACAAAACTAGGTTGCCAAACTAAAAAAAACTAGCAGCGGATGGACAGGGCAATCGCAAGGTAGGAAT
>NC_057798.1:10996082-10997241 GCF_018294505.1 Triticum aestivum
TGCGTGCTGACATTCCATGTAGAGGTCGAGTGTGGAGTGCTTGAAGCAGGTGAAGACATATTCGCCCTCCTTGGGGTCGTAGTCGCTGAACCTTGGGTCTAGAGGGTTCGCCCCCCTCCTCCTCCTCCTCCTCCTCCTCCTCTTGCTGCTTCTTGCATGGACGCGTACTCGCCTTCCCCTTTCTCACCATGGAAAAAGAAGAATCACCACTGGCCATGGAGTTGGAGCTCGGGGAGAGGATTGGATCGAGTGTGGAAGTGTGAGCCGGCTTACATGTTATATAATGAAAAAGAAAAGGTCCTAGAGGCCAGTTCATTTTCTGATTCTTGTTTTTTCGTTGCCTCTCTCGATGCACGAATCTTGAGGCAAGCTTTTAGAAACCAGCGGGCTCGATAGAGGATTTCCACCATGAAAATGAAAGTGTTATTCTTCTATTATAGCATGCCGAGGAGAAGGTGTTATTCTTCTCCCGAAAAGAAGGAGAAGAAGCCCATCGATGACGACGGCCAATGCAATTACATGGTCTACCTGCTTTGCATGTGTCCTGAAATGTCGCACAACACTAGATTGGGTCTCTTCACCGTCGCGTGCGATAATATTGAACTCATATTCAAGGACAGCAGGGCTGCAGCGCTCCACAAGGAAGAAATTGTCATCGACCTACGCTTCTTAGGAATACAAATTAGAAATCGTGCTTAGGCATCGGTCATGTAGACTACTAGTGGGGAATCCGAACTCTCTGAGAACGTCTTAGTCCTATCGATTTCAACAATTCTTACTTACCTCTCATGCTTTTTTATTTTACTCTTGCTCTTTATTTTTGTGTTTGCAAAAGTCACTCAGTATACTTTAAACTTTCGTCTCCGCTTTGCTTGGGATTGCAACTAACTATAATCTATACGCTATAAGATACAAAGTTTAATTCCAGTGCTCCCTGTGAAATCGATACTCTTACTTTGAAAAGACTACAACTAAACCTTGTGCACTTGCAGGACATCAATGGTGACCCGCAAATTATGACCCAGAATTGCCAGAATCTGCTCACCGTCCATAGGCCGGGAAAATAGGGCAATCGGCCCGGCCCCGGATACGGAGGCCCTGCCTACACACTAATTTTGTTATTAACCAGTACACAAGTACATAGCTATTATGTCCAACA
>NC_057798.1:10997334-10997944 GCF_018294505.1 Triticum aestivum
GGGGGATATGTATGTCCACATCACACAAATCAATATGATATGCGGTGGCTACTTTAGTCTCGTTTGAGTGCCCTATGTGTTTTATACTAAAGGATATCTAACTAGAGATATTCTGTTTCAATAGCAAATATAAATCACGTACATATATCAACAGATTCTTGAACCGAATGTAACATGTGAGAGAATTTGACATAAAAAGGATAATACAAGATGTTAATAAATTGGTTGCAAACTCCTCAGAAACTACCATCAGGATATTTCTAAGATCATGCACTTTAGAGATCTCTATAAATATATGATGATATTTGATGATACATGCAGAGATATATTTTCCATTTTCATGCAAGTGTTACAAATCAACCTGTGGATGCAAGTGTTATAAATCAATATGTGGAAAATGCGATTTTGAATTTACTTATTTTTAAACACTTATAGGGATTGGTTTTAAATACCTTTTTAAGGCGTAATGTATCAAAAATACCAATCCGACTTTTGTACAACTATACCGTAAAAAAGAATATTATTAATATTTAGTATCATTTTCATATATTTAATCATCAGAAATAAGTTACAAGTGTGTGTGTGTGTGTGTGTGTGTGTGTGTGTGTGT
>NC_057798.1:10998018-10999549 GCF_018294505.1 Triticum aestivum
AAGTATACAAATTTAGTATAAATATTTAATGGGAGTGTCTATTTAATGTTTGACTGAAAATCAATTGGAAGTCAGTCAAGTTTTCCAACCAATAATATAACGACACTTTTATGTATTTGTGTGTCTTTTTCTGTGCATCTTCGTTTTATGTATGTCAACGCTAAAAGACTAATCCTAATCGGGTTGCAACTGTACCCAATTTCAAACATATGTGAGCTACAACCATCGCAATGTCACAGCTCCGAAATTGTCTACAGATTCATCAACTTACTGTTTTGTAAGTCTGGCATCAATGTACAGTCCACTTACAATTATTTGGGAGAAAATTACGGTGAAAATTAGACTCTCGTTACAATCTGTTGGTAATTACAGTTTAGTTCCAGTGATATTATAAAAGTTTATAAATACAGAAACATTATAATAAAATTAGTACTATAAAATTAAAGCGTATTTACGCATAACTTACACTCATACCGTGTGATTATTATAGTGACATTATGACCAGAATTTAAAGAAAAAATATGAAAACAATGATTACAATGTATTTACACGCAACTTACATTGTCATTTGGGAGCAATATTATATTGATAATTACACCGTCATTATAGTCTACTTAGAGTCTACTTGCAGTGTACTTACAATATGTTAGGAGTTCAGTCTACATGCACACAACTTAGAGTCAAAACTAACACTGGTACTTCTAAAATTACAGTGTATTTCAACAAAAGAATAGCATTATATTTCGGCGTTATAGCGTCTCTATAGCGTCTATAAAAGGGCCAAGTTACGTTTTAGCTAATTTGCTCGCTGCGGCGCTATAGCGCGCTATTTTGACACTAAATGAAATAACGTTGTAGCGTGTACGGCAATCAGCCCATTAAGCATCGCCGAATCACACTGCGCGAACTCTCTATCTGTCTCTCTCTCTCTCTCACTCTCTCTCTCTGTGTCTCTCTCTCTCAGGTGCAACGCATGGAGCATAGCCAACTGGTCACAAATTTCCCACCAGCATGTGAACGAGGGTTGCGGCATTCATGACTCATGAGCGAAGGCGGTGGCGGCGGTTCATGAGCGGAACAAGTTTCTCTTCATCCCCTTTACAAGTAGCGGTGTCAGCCACGCCTCCAACTCTAGCAAGATAACGCCTATGTAAACAGCTTTTCTGTTTAATTAGGACTTGGGAGTGTTTTCTTTCCTTGCAAATTAGGAGTGTATATTCCCTGAGCCTAGCTCTCATATGCTTCTGTCTAGTTAGGAGTGTTCCTTTCCTTTCAAATTATGGAATTCTTAAATTTTATGAAATATATGACATTTTCCTGCAAATGCTATTTTTAAATATAGCATGCTATAACTTATATAACATTTGGAGAAGGGCGACGCTAAATCTTGTAGCACACTATCAGTGTAAGTTCCCTAGTGTGCAAATATTATAGTGGCATTACTACTAGGACTTTCAAAAAGAATACTGTGTAAATATTACAGTGCCCAAACGGGTTCCACTCAACTAGAGCCACTGCCAAAACAACATAA
>NC_057798.1:10999816-11003614 GCF_018294505.1 Triticum aestivum
GGAGGTGGACATGAAAACAAAGTAGACCAATAGTAAAGCAACAATAGCACAGTGATTGCATGAGTACACCTTCCAAATTATTAAAAAATTGCTGTATATTTCCACTGTAAGAACTGTAGATTATCGCTGTAAATTAGTGTAAGTTTGTCAGTCTTATTTGTAATTTACAGCTTAGTCGCAAGGTACGCAAATTGAGCGGCGAGAACGGTCAGTCCATCAACGGTCTACTAGGCCTTGAAGCAAAATAGCAGAGGGGAACTAGGTTGGGAAGGGGACATTCATGCCCAACTCCCTACTCCCGTTCAATAATCCTGGACGTACATGCACTAGTAGAAAATAGGGCTTTGGTTCGGGCCTGGCCAGCCCATTAGTCCCGGTTCTTCACGAATCGGGAACCATGGGGGCATTAGTCCCAGTTCATGAGTCCAGGGGACCGGCCGGGGCCTCGTGG
This sequence comes from Triticum aestivum, assembly GCF_018294505.1. Taxonomy (NCBI): domain Eukaryota; kingdom Viridiplantae; phylum Streptophyta; class Magnoliopsida; order Poales; family Poaceae; genus Triticum; species Triticum aestivum. Next base: position 11,000,268 of record NC_057798.1, read on the forward strand.
GCATTGGTCCCGGTTTGTCTGGACCCATTTGTCCCGGTTCTAGGCACGAACCGGCACCAATGGTCCTCGCTTCTGGCTCACAACAATTGGTCCCGGTTCGTGGTTTGAACCGGGACAGATTACCGGGCTTTAGTCCTGGTTTCTACCATGAATCGGGACAAATGAGTTGCCTATATATACCCCATCGCCACAGCAGAGCACTCCACAGTGCTCTGTTTTTCCTGGCCGGCGAGGGGAGGGCATTTGGGTGCTCTAGCTCACCTCCTATGCACATGAGGCGTTCGATGAAATGTCCGAGCCACACTAGTAAATCTTTCTCCTCTTGAAACTCGACCTCCGAGCTCCATTTTCCCCTTGATTTGTCTAGGTTTAGCGGTACGTCACGTCCCGTCCCCGTCTTCACCGCCGTCGATCGCCCGCGCCGATCTCGTCGCCGGCACCACCGTGGTGAGCCTCTTGTTCTTATCGTCTTTCTGAAAGAAAAAAAATTCTTACTTCAGATAGATACTTGTCTAATTTTCTTACTTTTATTATTCCTTGTTATTATATAGTGTGATGGTTTTGGTATTCGCCCCCGTCGGCCCTTGTCCTGTCTATGATTCAGATGTGGTATATTTTATCTGTTGATAACTATTTGGTTCATTTATTGTTTATGACAATTATGCCGACCAACGTGACATAGATTTTATTTATCTAGGAGGTTGTTGAACCGGAAATTCCAACCGACCCTATTGTCGAGAGGTTAAATTTAGTTGAAGAAGAAAACAATTACTTGAAGGAAAAAATAAGAAAAATTGAGGAGGAGAAGATGATATTGGAGTTGCATGTTGCGGATGTCGTCGATGATCACAAGATCAAGATGGATGCAATGCGGTTGAAGATTAAAAAGATTGGAAAATATGTCGTTCATACCGAGGCTTGGTATCATTATGCAGTTGGATCAGTTGTTACCTTGGTTGCGATTATGATCGCATTTGTTGTTGCATTGAAATGTATGGTTTAATTAGATGCTCTGGAGAGCTATATGTTGTTCAATGAGAACTATGTATGTACTTTGATTTTAATGTGACGATAAACTTCTATTAATTTGGTCACTTATCTATTCATGAGATGGTTGAAAATTGATGATGTGGCTTTGAATGGTGCATTTTGAACACAAAAAACTATGGCGTTCAAATAAGTTCAAAAAACAGAAATCCCTTTGTAACAGACGAGTTTCCGTATGAAACCCTGATACTTCGAAAAAGATTATCCGTTTTGTACACGAAGTGCATCCAGTTTTTTCTGTAACCCTCTCTACTTTCTTGCACATGCTATGTGGGTGAAATGATGATACCATGCCAACTTTCAACCTTTTCAGAGTTCATTTCAAATGTTTTTCAATTTCATGGTCTTATAGCTCAAAATAATCAGTAAATGCATGAAAAATAACAAATGAAGTCAAAAAGGGTTGAAAATTGGTGATGTGGCTTTGAATGGTGCATTTTGAACACAGAAAAACTATGGAGTTCAAATAAGTTCAAAAAAATGAAATCCCTTTGTAACAGACAAGTTTCCGTATGAAATCCTGATACTTCAAAAGAGGTTGTCCGTTTTGTACACAAAGTGCATCCAGTTTTTGCCGTAACCCTCTCTACTTTCTTGCACATGCTATGTGGATGAAATGATAATACCATGCCAACTTTCAACCTTTTCAGAGTTCATTTCAAATGCTTTTCAATTTCATGGTCTTATAGCTCAAAATAATCAGTAAATGCATGAAAAATAACAAATGAAGTCAGAAAGGGATGAAAATGTGTGATGTGGCTTTGAATGGTGCATTTTGAACATAGAAAAACTATCGAGTTCAAATAAGTTCGAAAAATGAAATCCCTTTGTAACAGACGAGTTTCCGTATGAAACCCTGATACTTCGAAAGAGATTGTCCGTTTTGTACACGAAGTGCATCTAGTTTTTGCTGTAACCCTCTCTATTTTCTTGCACATGCTATGTGGGTGAAATGTTAATACCATGCCAACTTTCAACCTTTTCAGAGTTCATTTCAAATGCTTTTCAATTTCATGATCTTATAGCTCAAAATAATCAGTAAATGCATGAAAAATAACAAATGAATTCAGAAAGGGTTGAAAATTGATGATGTGGCTTTGAATGGTGCATTTTTAACACAGAAAAACTATGGAGTTCAAATAAGTTCAAAAAAATGAAATCCCTTTGTAACAGACGAGTTTCCGTATGAAACCCTGATACTTCGAAAGAGGTTGTCCGTTTTGTACACAAAGTGCATCCCGTTTTTTTGCCATAACCCTCTCTACTTTCTTGCACATGCTATGTGGGTGAAATGATGATACCATGCCAACTTTCAACCTTTTCGGAGTTCATTTCAAATACTTTTCAATTTCATGGTCTTATAGCTCCAAACAATCAGTAAATGCATGAAAAATAACAAAGGAAGTCAGAGAGGGTTGAGAATTGGTGATGTGGCTTTGAATGGTGTATTTTGAACACAGAAAAACTATGGAGTTCAAATAAGTTTAAAAAATTGAAATCCCTTTGTAACAGACGAGTTTCCGTATGAAACCCTGATACTTCGAAAGAGATTGTCCATTTTGTACACGAAGTGCATCCAGTTTTTGACGTAACCCTCTCTACTTTCTTGCACATGCTATGTGGGTGAAATGATGATACCACCTACAGGGCCACCACAGCCTGAATACGACTAGAAACCCATCCATGGGCCAGGATTCAGGCCTGTAGAAGGCCTAGTAGGCCCACAGGCATAGCAGTGTTAGGTTTGGCCCATAGGCTTGCAATTTAGAGGAGTTCAATGGAGATGGCGCAACAGCGCTTATAAACAGGTGCGGCCACTCCTCAGCTAGCGAGGTGGGAGTAAACATCCCACCGCACCGCGCCAGCGCAAGGCCTTTAGTCCCGGTTGGTGCCACCAGGCGGGACCAAAGGCCTCTGCTTCCCACCCTTTGGGCTGCTGAAAAGAGACCTTTGGTCCCGGTTGGTGACAACAATCGGGACTAAAGGGTGGCATTGGTACCGGTTGGTGCCACCAACCTGTACCAATGGCTTTGCTATATAAGCCAGCACTTGTGAAAATTTCAACAATTCTTCGATCCCTCCGACGATGCCGCCAGGCTGCCCGAGCTCGACGTGCCTCTGCCGCGCCCCCGACCACGCCGCCGTTGCCCCGCCCCGACCGCGCTCCTGTCGCCCCTGCCCCCCGACCACGCCGCGCGCCCTTGTCGTGCCTCTGCCACGCCCCCGACCCGCCCTGTCAACGCCGTCGCCGCCCTCTGCCCCGTCGACGCCATCGCCCCTGCCCCGACCACGCTGCCGTC
>NC_057798.1:11004228-11005542 GCF_018294505.1 Triticum aestivum
CCCGTCGACGCCATCACCCCTGCCCCGACCACGCCGCCGTCGCCCCTGCCCCGACCACGCTGCCATCGCCGCCCTCTACACCGACGCCGGCGCCGTGCCTCTGCCCCTGCCCCGACCACACCGCACCTCTCCTTGGTCAGGCCGGCGCTGCCCCCCTGTCCTCTCCTCTGTTTTTTAGATTTTCTTAGATTTTTTGTTCATATATATGATGATTTGTTTTTGCATTTTTATGAAAATGTATATATGTATGTATGTTCTCTGTGCATATAAAAGTTAGATTTTTAGTACATTTGGGTACATTTAAGGTTAGTTTTATCTATATATGTTCTCTGATTTAGTACATTTTATGTTAGTTTCATTTTTAGAAAAGTTTTATATATTTAGGAAAAGAAGGAAGAGAAGGAAGAAGGAAGAAGAAGAAAAAGTTTTATATATGCAAAAGTTAAATTTTTAGAAAAGTATTATATATCTAGCTAGGAAGATAAGGAAGAAGAAGAAAAAGAAGGAGAGGAAAAAGGAAAAATAAGAAGAGGAAGAATGGAGAAGAAGATGAGAGGAAGAAGAGGAGAAATGAATAAGAAGAGGAAAAAAGAAGAAAAAGAAGAGGAGGAGAAGAAAGGAATAGAGGAGAAGAAGAAAAAATAGAAAATATTTTCTTCGATCTTCTCCTCTATTCCATTCTTCTTCTCCTCTTTTTATTTCTTCTTCGTCTTCTTATTTTTATTGGGTATGTCATTGTCGAAATAACCCCCTCCCCGATAACTTCGACATGAGGGGCGGTCGATATATATACCCCCTCTCGACCGCGATAACTTGGGAGCACCCCCGGCCCTCTCGCTCGACCAGAACTCTCGAGGACACCCAAACCATAGAAAAAAATGATGTCGGTCTCCTACCCCCTCCCGCCGCGTCCCTACCCGACAAACTCTCTCGGGGCCACCCAAATTTACCAAGTTAAAAGAGCGTTGTCGTCGAGGCCACCCCAAACCCTTGAAGCGTTGTCAAGGCCACCCAAACCCTTGAAGCGTTGCCGAGGCCACCCCAAACCCTAGAGAAGCAGTGTCGAGGCCACTAATTAATATGATTCCTTATTGTGATTAGCTAGCTATATGTTTCCCACTAATATATCCATCTGTCATGTTTGAATAATAATTATCATGTTCTAAATATGTGTAGAAACTATGGAGAACCCCCGAGACGAAGCAACAGAAGCGATGTTGGGGGACATAATCGCAAAAGGAAGTGATGTCGTCTTGTCATTTCTCAACGACATTGATGGTCTGGAAGGACAGAGTGAAGAAGAAGACTTTGATT
>NC_057798.1:11005820-11034011 GCF_018294505.1 Triticum aestivum
AGTTAAGCCTGTGCTGACTAGCTAATTGATGCATTCATTGTTTTCGTATGTACACATATTAATTAACTCTCGTCTTTCTTCTTTTCTCTAGCCCTCCGGATCGAGCACAATTTCAGTAAAGAAATGAGGCCTGAAGAAAAAGTTGCGCTCAGATGAAAGGTTTGGGATCACAGCAATCGCGCGCGATGGCAAGCCGATTGAACCCATCCAGACAAGGGATTCATTTCGTGCTCAGTGCGGGGTTCTTGTTAGGGACAAGATCCCGATCAGTATCCACCAATGGTTAAAGCCTAATAATGAAGACCATGAGGTGTCTTATGTCTCTGATATGCAGAAAGAAGATATTTGGACAACGCTTAAGGAAAATTTCACCCTACCGCCAGAGGAGGATCCGGAGAAGCTAGTTAAAGAGCAATTGATCAAGTCTCATGCTGTTAAGAAGATGGCAGAACTATTCAGGAGGTGGAAGAATGAGCTGAAAACAGAGTTCGTCGAAGAAGAAAAGACACCAGAATTCACCGGAAAGTATGAGAAGATCAGAGATCACTGGCCCGCATTTGTGGCCCACAAGACATCGGAAAAGAGTAAGAAGATGTCAGCGACAAACAAGAAAAATGCTGCGAAGAAGAAGCATCACCATCGCACAGGGTCGGGTGGCTACCTCAAAGCCCGACCTTTGTGGGACAAGGCTGAGAATGACTTGATTGCTAAAGGGGTCGAACCAGAGAACTGGCCAGACCATTGCCGGACTTGGTTCTTCGGGGTTGGCGGAACGTTGGACCCTGTATCAGGTAAGTGCGTCTGGATGAAAGAGCAACTGCGAATAACCGTCACGAGGCTTCAGGAGTATATCGAGAAAGCGCAGCAAGGGACGTTCGTTCCAGACAGGGAGAAGGACGAGCTCATAATGGCCCTCGGGAATCCTAAGCACCCTGGACGGACACGAGGCATGCCAGGATCCTTTCCATGGAAGGCTGGGTTTCCGAACGCAGTGGGTTACAAATGCCAGGAGGGGAGGAAGAAAGTGGAGCATAGCTAACTGCAGGCGCTGCATGATAGGGTACAAGGGCTAGAGGAACGAGAAGCAGATCGCAGCAAACGACCTACTGAAGCTTCCCCTGAAGCTACCCCCCCCCCATCTCAGTGGAGAAGCACCATGGCTTCCACCAAGCAGACTCAGCAGCTGGAGCCTGTCTTCACGGCTCCTGCTAGCTACCCCGTGGATGCTATCATGGAGTCTCAACATCGCCACCTTATGACGCGATGGATGACATTGAAAGTCAAGACGGCTGTTGGCTCTGTTTTACCTAATGAACCTAGCACAACCTACCACGGCCGGTCGATTCCAGAAGGATATGCTAGGGTGATGCTGGATCAAATAACGGAAGGATTTGAGGACCTTGAGCTTGACCACCCTACGGGTGAAGGGGAGATTCGGCTGGGTTCTTCTCTGAAGACTCCATGCCTATGGCGGAAGGACCTCATCAACCTTCCGAACTGGACGCCTCCGCCTCCTCCTCCTCCTCCGGCGAGTGAGGGAAGTCCGCCTCCTCCTCCACCTCCTCCTCCAGCGAGTGATCAGGGCACTCTGCCTCCTTCTCCAGCACATGGCGGCACTCCGCCTCCTTCTCCACCTACGGCGGTGTGCCCTTGGAGCCAGCCTCCTCCTTCTCCACCTCGTCAACAAGGGCGGATCAAGAGACCCGCCGCTGCTCCGGCTGCTCCGGCGCATCGTAGTCTTTCTCCTCCGCCTCGTAAGAAAGGAAAGACAGCCGCAGCCGCTCCCTCTGCTCTGGCGTCTAGCAGTACAGCCAGAGCCGGGAGGCAATACAGATTCGGTCCTTCTCTGAAGACTCCAGAGAAGTTACCATATGAGAGGAGCATGGAGGAAAACACGAAGATCGTGCAAGCCGAAGTGAAGAACTTCTTTGAAGGGGTGAAAGCAAAGAAACATCCACCTCCGGAGGAGAAGATAGATCCGGTAAAAGCGAAGCGTACTCTGGCTTCCCTGAAGAAACCACCAAAGTCTCCGACGAAAGGCAACTATGAGCACATTATTACAAAGTCATTTATCGAAGCGTCACGTTCGGGAAGTACTGTCAGTGGTCAAAGGTTAGCAGAACGACGAGCTGGGAAAAAAGTTGCCCAGCTCGGTGAACAAGCGAACCAATCGTTCCCCCCGCTCCAGGTGTCTAGCGATATCGTCGCTAATGATCCGGGTGGGATGGTGCCCGGTTATAACAATCTTGAAGATTACCTGCCCGACGATGTACATTTTGATTTCTTGGAGGTGGACGAACACAAATACGTGTACGGGAAACCTCTCGTCAAAGATGAAAGATCTCTAACAACGATGATGCGAAGATTCCATGATTGGTACATGAAAACCTGCAGAGAGTCTGAGGGAAGGAATATTTGATGCTGGGAGTTAGAGAGGAGCATGACCTCGTTGGAATTGAACTGTTGAATGTTCCATTTGAGGAGTTCTTCACGTTTTTCAATCTAAAGGCCCTCGATAAATTAATGATCACTTGCTACTGCCTGTAAGTAGTACTACTTCTATAATTAAGTCTCTATATATAGGTCAGCTCTTTCATTGCATGTATTTTTAATTATCCTCACTATATTATGCAGATTGAAGATCGCCGAACTGAAGAAAAGACAAATCGGTGATATTGGGTTCATTAACACAAATCTCATAGATGCATATATGGTTGAATTTCAGGCCAAAGATATAGAGTCCAAGCTGTTACAGTCGTTTGTATTAAATCAAAACAAAGCTGTAATACTCTTCCCTTGAGAATTCAGTGAGTGTTACTCTCTTGTGCATATTCGGTTACCCTTATTAGTCGAGGTTATAGTAATGTAATTGATGAGTTATGCATGCGTGCGCAGCTTCCACTATATTCTCCTAGAGATTAAGCTTGAGCAGGGACTAGTAACCGTCTTAGACTCGAGACGAAAAGATCCAAAAGAGTATGCAGACATGACTAAAATTCTAGAGAAGTAAGTTAAATCGATCATTATCGCACCATATCGGCAACTTTGTTCATTTCCTGATATCAAGTAATTGTTTTCTTTGTCTGGCAGGGTTTGGAAAAAATTCACCTCAAAAACTCCGAAACTGCCGAAGAAGCTGCAATTTAGACACCCGAAAGTAAGTACTATAGTAGCATTTTCCACGCATCTCCTAGTGATTCAAGCGCTAGTTTCATCAATACCATTTGGCATGCATGCTAATTATCAGTTTGATTGACCTCTATTTCTTGTAAAGTGGTTGTGGCAGGAACAAGGGAATGATTACTGTGGATAATACATTTGCGAGTCCATCCGCCACACGACCTGTGAGCGGGGCTACTCTGACAAACAGTATGAGTGCGTAAATAATAATATTCACAATTTTATTTTATTACCATCAGTTGTGTTCAGTTTCATTTACTCATATATATGTATTGACCCCCTTCTTAAAATTAGATATTTAGGATGCAGGATGAACTTCTACATCCGGATCGTATGCGAGGAATTCAAGAGGAATTGGCGGCATTCTTTCTTGACCACGTGATCACTAAGGACAGAGAATAACATGTGGACCCTGATCAACTCGTTTTTAATTAGGAGATTATATTGTAAGAGATACTTATATTGTATATATGTAGCCAGTAGCGTCGGATTGATATACAAGAACTTGTTGTTCGACCAATCTCTCAGAGAAGGAGAGGTGGTCGATATCACTTCTCTCTGTATGCATATGTTCATGACGATCTTCTGTTTCCTTCATTTTCTTACTAGCTAGCGTGTCTAGTCCTCTCTATACGTATAGCACGTAGGGTCGACCAAGCACGGAGATAAGAGAGGACACTTCTCTCTGTTAATTAGCTACCTAACACAATATATGAAACACCTAAATTAACCCCCCCAAAACCCCCTAACCCCCCCCCTTTCAAAAAAACAAAAACCCCAGCACCTGAAATGCTGACGCGTGGATGCCTATTGTTCCCGGTTGGTGCCACCAACCGGGACCAAAGGGCCTCCTGCCTGGGCTCGCCGCACCGGCCACGTGGAGGCCCATCTGTCCCGGTTTGGGTAAGAACCGGGACTAAAGGTCTAGGGCATTAGTACCGACACTTTAGTCCCAGTTCAAAAACCGGGACAAATGGCCCTTACGAACCGGGACAATAGGCCCTTTTTCTACTAGTGATGCTATTTACAGGGTTGTTACAGAGCCTTCCTCAAATCTCTCTCCCCCCCAATTTTCCATCGGGGTGGCCCGCCTCACTCTCCCTCTTTCCAATCTCCCCTTGCCATGTCAGCATGTAATCAATCCCAGCCCGTAATTGCCTGTATGTGTAGCATTACTGACTCTCATTGCTGCCATCTCGCTGTGACACTACCGTTTCCGCGCTTCTGACGTGCCGCCGTCATTAGACCATCCCCAACTCCATCCTTGCGCCAATGAAGACCGTTTCCCACTGTGGCCTGCCCCATGCGAATTCACCATAGCAAGTGTGACCACCACCATAGTTATCATCGATGCACCGCTCATCCTCGTTCCTTCGAGCTACCTAGCAATTTGTTGCCCCTCGTCCACCTTCTGTTGTCACCTCTTCCCTCTCTACCGGCATCCAAGAGCTCTGCATCGCACTACCTTGTTGGCGCCACGCAAGTGCCATGACACTAGCTCTCGCCTTCCGGATCACTGATATCCGACTAGGGCGGAAAGATTGGTTGATGCACGAAAGAGGTCTGCGATGGAGGTGCAGCTTGAGCATGTTGGAGAAACAACAAAAGGAAAAAAAAGTTAATCACACTCAAGTGCCCTGATACGTCCATTTTGCATCATGCTTTTATATCAACATTTATTGCATTATGGGCTGTCATTTCACGTTATGTCACAATAGTTATGGCTATTCTCTCTTATTTTACAAGGTTTACATGAAGAGTGAGAATGCCGGTAGTTGGAATTCTGGGCTGGAAAAGGAGCAAATATTGGAGACCTATTCTGCGCAACTCCAAAAGTCCTGAAACTCCACGGAATATCTTAAAATAAATAAAGAAAAATTGTCGCCAAAGATGAAGGCCAGGGGGCCCACACCCTGCTCACGAGGGTGGGGGCGCCCCCCCTCCTGGGGCGCGCCCCCTTACCTCGTGGGCCCCTGAAGGCTCTCTGACGCCCATCTTCTCCTATATGAAGTCTTTCGATGAGAAAAAATAGAAGGCAACCTTTCGGGACGAGCCTCCGCCGCCACGAGGCGGAACCTTGGCGGAACCAATCTAGGGCTCCGGCAGAGCTGTTCTGCTGGGGACACCTCCCTTCGGGAGGGGGAAATCATCACCATCGTCATCACCAACGCTCCTCTCATCGGGAGAGGGCAATCTCCATCAACATCTTCACCAGCACCATCTCATCTCCAAACCCTAGTTCATCTCTTGTATCCAATTCTTGTCTCCAAGTCTGGGATTGGTGCTAGTAGGTTGCTAGTAGTGTTGATTACTCCTTGTAGTTGATGCTAGTTGGTTTATTTGGTGGACGATCATATGTTCAGATCCTTTATGCATATTATTACCCCTCTGATTATGAACATGAATATTCTTTGTGAGTAATTACGTTTGTTCCTGAGGACAAGGGAGAAGTCTTGCTATTAGTAGTCATGTAAATTTGGTATTCGTTCGATATTTTGATAAGATGTATGTTGTCTAGCCTCTAGTGGTGTTATATGAACGTCGACTACATAACACTTCACCATTATTTGGGCCTAGAGGAAGGCATTGGAAAGTAATAAGTGTTGGAAATATGCCCTAGAGGCAATAATAAAAGCATTATTATTATATTTCCTTGTTCATGATAATTGTCTTTATTCATGCTATAATTGTGTTATCCGGAAATCGTAATACATGTGTGAATAACAGACACCAACATGTCCCTAGTGAGCCTCTAGTTGACTAGCTCGTTGATCAACAGATAGTCATGATTTCCTGACTATGGACACTGGATGTCATTGATAACGAGATCACATCATTAGGAGAATGATGTTATGGACAAGACCCAATCCTAAACATAGCACAAGATCGTATAGTTCGTTTGCTAGAGTTTTGCAATGTCAAAGTATCTTTTCTTTAGACCATGAGATCGTGTAACTCCCGGATATCGTAGGAGTGCTTTGGGTATGCCAAACATCACAACGTAACTGGGTGACTATAAAGGTAGACTACGGGTATCTCCGAAAGTGTCTGTTGGGTGACATGGATCAAGACTGGGATTTGTCACTCCGTATGACGGAGAGGTATCACTGGGCCCACTCGGTAATGCATCATCATAATGAGCTCAGAGTGACCAAGTGTCTGGTCACGGGATCATGCATTACGGTACGAGTAAAGTGACTTGCCGGTAACGAGATTGAACGAGGTATTGGGATACCGACGATCGAATCTCGGGCAAGTAACATATCGATAGACAAAGGGAATAGCGTACGGGATTGATTGAATCCTCGACATCGTGGTTCATCCGATGAGATCATCATGGAGCATGTGGGAGCCAACATGGGTATCCAGATCCCGCTGTTGGTTATTGACCGGAGAGTCGTCTCGGTCATGTCTGCTTGTCTCCCGAACCCGTAGGGTCTACACACTTAAGGTTCAGTTACGCTAGGGTTGTAGGGATATGTATATGCAGTAACCCGAATGTTGTTCGGAGTCCCGGATGAGATCCCGGACGTCACGAGGAGTTCCGGAATGGTCCGGAGGTAAAGATTTATATATGGGAAGTCCTGTTTCGGGCATCGGGACAAGTTTCGGGGTTATTGGTATTGTACCGGGACCACCGGAAGGGTCCCGGGGGTCCACCGGGTGGGTCCACCTGTCCCGGGGGGCCACATGGGCTGTAAGGGGGTGCGCCTTGGCCTAATGGGCCAAGGGAACCAGCCCCACATAGGCCCATGCGCCTAGGGTTAAGAGGGGAAGAGTCCTAGGAGGGTAAGGCACCTCCTAGGTGCCTTGGGGGGGAGGGAAACCCCCCTTGGCCGCCGCACCCCCTAGGAGATTGGATCTCCTAGGGCCGGCCACCCCCCCTTGGCACTCCTATATATAGTGGGGGAGAGGAGGGACTTGATACCTGAACGCCCTGGCCTTTGGTTGCCTCCTTCTCCCTCCCCGACACCTCCTCCACCTCCATAGTGCTTAGCGAAGCTCTGCCGGAGTACTGCAGCTCCATCAACACCACGCCGTCGTGCTGCTGCTGGTGCCATCTCCCTCAACCTCTCCTCCCCCCTTGCTGGATCAAGAAGGAGGAGACGTGGCTGTTCCGTACGTGTGTTGAACGCGGAGGTGCCGTCCGTTCGGTGCTAGGATCTCCGGTGATTTGGATCACGTCGTGTTCGACTACATCATCCCCGTTCTTTGAACGCTTCCACTCGCGATCTACAAAGGTATGTAGATGCATCTAATCACTCGTTGCTAGATGAACTCCTAGATGATCTTGGTGAAACAAGTAGGAAATTTTTTGTTTTCTGCAACGTTCCCCAACAGTGGCATCATGAGCTAGGTCTATGCGTAGTTCTTCTTGCGCGAGTAGAACACAATTTGTTGTGGGCATAGATTTGTCAACTTTCTTGCCGTTACTAGTCCTTTCTTGCTTCAGCGGTATTGTGGGATGAAGCGGCCCGGACCAACCTTACACGTACGCTTACGTGAGACCGGTTCCACCGACTAACATGCACTAGTTGCATAAGGTGGCTGGCGGGTGTCTGTCTCTCCTACTTTAGTTGGAGCGGAATCGATGAACAGGGTCCTTATGAAGGGTAAATAGAAGTTGACAAATCACGTTGTGGCTTTAACGTAGGTAAGAAAACGTTCTTGCTAGAACCCTAATTCAGCCACGTAAAACTTGCAACAACAATTAGAGGACGTCTAACTTGTTTTTGCAGCAAGTGGTTTGTGATATGATATGGCCAAAGTTGTGATGAATGATGAATGATCTATATGTGATGTATGAGATGTTCATGCTATTGTAATAGGATTCACGACTTGCATGTCGATGAGTATGACAACCGGCAGGAGCCATAGGAGTTGTCTTTATTCTTTTAATGACCTGCGTGTCATCGAGGAACGCCATGTAAATTACTTTACTTTATTGCTAAACGCGTTAGCCATAGTAGTAGAAGTAATAGTTGGTGAGCAACTTCATGGAGACACGATGATGGAGATCATGATGATGGAGATCATGGTGTCAAGCCGGTGACAAGATGATCATGGAGCCCCAAGATGGAGATCAAAGGAGCTATGTGATATTGGCCATATCATGTCACGTTTATTATTTGATTGCATGTGATGTTTATCATGTTTTGCATCTTGTTTACTTAGAACGACGGTAGTAAATAAGATGATCCCTCACAATAAATTCAAAAAGTGTTCCCCCTAACTGTGCACCGTTGCGACAGTTCGCTGTTTCAAAACACCACGTGATGATCGGGTGTTTTATTCAGACGTTCAAATACAACGGGTGTAAGACAGATTTACACATGCAAACACTTAGGTTGACTTGACGAGCCTAGCATGTACAGACATGGCCTCGGAACACGGAAGACCGAAAGGTCGAGCATGAGTCGTATAGAAGATACGATCAACATAAAGATGTTCACCGATGTTGACTAGTCCGTCTCACGTGATGATCGGACACGGTCTAGTTTAACTCGGATCATGTAATACTTAGATGACTAGAGGGATGTCTAATCTAAGTGGGAGTTCACTAATAATTTGATTAGTTGAACTTAATTATCATGAACTTAGTCTAAAATCTTTGCAATATGTCTTGTAGATCAAATGGCCAACGTAGTCCTCAACTTCAACGCGTTCCTAGAGAAAACTAAGCTGAAAGACGATGGCAGCAACTATACGGACTGGGTCCGGAACCTGAGGATCATCCTCATAGCTGCCAAGAAAGATTATGTCCTACAAGCACCGCTTGGTGACGCACCCGTTCTCCCTGCGGAACAAGACGTTATGAACGCTTGGCAGGCACGTTCCGATGACTACTCCCTTGTTCAGTGCGGCATGCTTTACAGCCTAGAGCCGGGGCTCCAAAAGCGTTTTGAGAGACATGGAGCATATGAGATGTTCGAAGAGCTGAAAATGGTTTTCCAAGCTCATGCCCGGGTCGAGAGATATGAAGTCTCCGACAAATTCTTCAGCTGTAAGATGGAGGAAAACAGTTCTGTCAGTGAGCACATACTCACTATGTCTGGGTTGCATAACCGCTTGACTCAGCTGGGAGTTAATCTCCCAGATGATGCGGTCATTGACAGAATCCTCCAGTCGCTTCCACCAAGCTACAAGAGCTTTGTGATGAACTTCAATATGCAGGGGATGGAAAAGACCATTCCTCAAGTATTTGCTATGCTGAAATCATCGGAGGTAGAAGTCAGGAAGGAACATCAAGTGTTGATGGTCAATAAAACCACTAAGTTCAAGAAAGGCAAGGGTAAAAAGAACTTCAAGAAGGACGGCAAGGAGGTTGCCGCGCCCGGCAAGCAAGCTGCCGGGAAGAAGCCAAAGAATGGACCCAAGCCCGAGACTGAGTGCTTTTATTGCAAGGGAAGCGGTCACTGGAAGCGGAACTGCCCTAAGTACTTAGCGGATAAGAAGGCCGGCAAAACAAAAGGTATATGTGATATACATGTAATTGATGTGTACCTTACTAGTGCCCGTAGTAGCTCCTGGGTATTTGATACCGGTGCAGTTGCTCACATTTGTAACTCAAAGCAGGGGCTGCGGAATAAGCGGAAACTGGCAAAGGACGAGGTGACGATGCGCGTCGGGAATGGTTCCAAGGTCAATGTGATCGCCGTCGGCACGCTACCTCTGCATCTCCCTTCGGGATTAGTTTTAAACCTTAATAATTGTTATTTAGTGCCAGCTTTAAGCATGAACATTGTATCGGGATCTCGTTTAATTCGAGATGGCTACTCTTTTAAATCTGAGAATAATGGTTGTTCCATTTTTATGAGAGATATGTTTCATGGTCATGCTCCTATGGTGAATGGTTTATTCTTTATGAATCTCGAACGTGATGCTACACATATTCATAATGTGAGTACCAAAAGAAGTAAGGTTGATAATGATAGTCCCACATACTTGTGGCACTGCCGCCTTGGTCACATAGGTGTCAAACGCATGAAGAAGCTCCATGCTGATGGACTTTTAGAGTCTCTTGATTATGAATCATTTGACACGTGCGAACCATGCCTTATGGGTAAAATGACCAAGACTCCGTTCTCAGGAACAATGGAGCGAGCAACCGACTTATTGGAAATCATACATACTGATGTGTGCGGTCCAATGAGTGTTGAGGCTCGCGGTGGCTATCGTTATGTTCTCACCCTCACTGATGATTTAAGTAGGAATGGGTATATCTACTTAATGAAACACAAGTCTGAAACCTTTGAAAAGTTCAAGGAATTTTAGAGTGAGGTTGAAAATCAACGTGACAGGAAAATCAAGTTTCTACGATCAGATCGTGGAGGAGAATACTTGAGTCACGAGTTTGGCACGCACTTAAGAAAATGTGGAATAGTTTCACAACTCACGCCGCCTGGAACACCTCAGCGTAATGGTGTGTCCGAACATCGTAATCGCACTCTGTTAGATATGGTGCGATCTATGATGTCTCTTACCGATTTACCGCTTTCTTTTTGGGGCTATGCTTTAGAGACTGCCGCATTCACTTTAAATAGGGCTCCGTCGAAATCCGTTGAGACGACACCGTATGAATTATGGTTTGGGAAGAAACCTAAGCTGTCGTTTCTAAAAGTTTGGGGATGCGATGCTTATGTCAAGAAACTTCAACCTGAAAAGCTCGAACCCAAATCGGAAAAATGCGTCTTCATAGGGTACCCAAAAGAAACTATTGGGTACACCTTCTACCTCAGATCCGAAGGCAAGATCTTTGTTGCCAAGAATGGGTCCTTTCTGGAGAAAGAATTTCTCTCGAAAGAAGTAAGTGGGAGGAAAGTAGAGCTTGATGAAGTATTACCTCTTGAACCGGAAAATGGCGCAACTCAAGAAAATGTTCCTGAGGTGCCAGCACCGACTAGAGAGGAAGTTAATGATAATGATCAAGATACTTCTGATCAAGCTCCTACTGAAATTCGAAGGTCCACAAGGACACGTTCCGCACCAGAGTGGTACGGCAACCCTGTCTTGGAAATCATGTTGTTAGACAACGGTGAACCTTCGAACTATGAAGAAGCGATGGCGGGACCAGATTCCGACAAATGGCTAGAAGCCATGAAATCCGAGATAGGATCCATGTATGAAAACGAAGTATGGACTTTGACTGACTTGCCCGTTGAACGGCGAGCCATAGAAAATAAATGGATCTTTAAGAAGAAGACAGACGCGGATGGTAATGTGACCATCTATAAAGCTCGGCTTGTTGCTAAGGGTTATCGACAAGTTCAAGGGGTTGACTACGATGAGACTTTCTCACCGGTAGCGAAGCTGAAGTCCGCCCGAATCATGTTAGCAATTGCCGCATTCTATGATTACGAAATATGGCAAATGGACGTCAAAACGGCATTCCTTAATGGTTTCCTTAAGGAAGAATTGTATATGATGCAGCCGGAAGGTTTTGTCGATCCTAAAAATGCTGACAAAGTGTGCAAGCTCCAACGCTCAATTTATGGGCTGGTGCAAGCATCTCGGAGTTGGAACATTCGCTTTGATGAGATGATCAAAGCGTTTGGGTTTACACAGACTTATGGAGAAGCCTGCGTTTACAAGAAAGTGAGTGGGAGCTCTGTAGCATTTCTCATATTATATGTAGATGACATACTTTTGATGGGAAATGATATAGAACTCTTGGACAGCATCAAGGCCTACTTGAATAAAAGTTTTTCAATGAAGGACCTTGGAGAAGCTGCTTATATATTAGGCATCAAAATCTATAGAGATAGATCGAGACGCCTCACAGGTCTTTCACAAAGCACATACCTTGATAAGATATTGAAGAAGTTCAATATGGATCAATCCAAGAAAGGGTTCTTGCCTGTGTTACAAGGTATGAAATTGAGCTCAGCTCAATGTCCGACCACGGCAGAAGATATAGAAGAGATGAGCTTCATCCCCTATGCCTCAGCCATAGGTTCTATTATGTATGCCATGCTGTGTACCAGACCTGATGTTAACCTTGCCGTAAGTTTGGTAGGAAGGTACCAAAGTAATCCCGGCAAGGAACACTGGACAGCGGTCAAGAATATCCTGAAGTACCTGAAAAGGACTAAGGAAATGTTTCTCGTTTATGGAGGTGACGAAGAGCTCGTCGTTAAGGGTTACGTCGACGCTAGCTTTGACACAGATCTGGATGACTCTAAGTCACAAACCGGATACGTGTATATTTTGAATGGTGGGGCAGTAAGCTGGTGCAGTTGCAAGCAAAGCGTCGTGGCGGGATCTACGTGTGAAGCGGAGTACATGGCAGCCTCGGAGGCAGCACATGAAGCAATATGGGTGAAGGAGTTCATCACCGACCTAGGAGTCATACCCAATGCGTCGGAGCCGATCAAGCTCTTCTGTGACAACACTGGAGCTATTGCACTTGCCAAGGAGCCCAGGTTTCACAAGAAGACAAGGCACATCAAGCGTCGCTTCAACTCCATTCGTGAAAATGTTCAAGATGGAGACATAGAGATTTGTAAAGTACATACGGACCTGAATATAGCAGATCCGTTGACTAAACCTCTCCCTAGAGCAAAACATGATCAACACCAGAATTCCATGGGTGTTCGATTCATCACAATGTAACTAGATTATTGACTCTAGTGCAAGTGGGAGACTGTTGGAAATATGCCCTAGAGGCAATAATAAAAGCATTATTATTATATTTCCTTGTTCATGATAATTGTCTTTATTCATGCTATAATTGTGTTATCCGGAAATCGTAATACATGTGTGAATAACAGACACCAACATGTCCCTAGTGAGCCTCTAGTTGACTAGCTCGTTGATCAACAGATAGTCATGATTTCCTGACTATGGACACTGGATGTCATTGATAACGAGATCACATCATTAGGAGAATGATGTGATGGACAAGACCCAATCCTAAACATAGCACAAGATCGTATAGTTCGTTTGCTAGAGTTTTGCAATGTCAAAGTATCTTTTCCTTAGACCATGAGATCGTGTAACTCCCAGATATCGTAGGAGTGCTTTGGGTATGCCAAACGTCACAACGTAACTGGGTGACTATAAAGGTAGACTACGGGTATCTCCGAAAGTGTCTGTTGGGTGACATGGATCAAGACTGGGATTTGTCACTCCGTATGACGGAGAGGTATCACTGGGCCCACTCGGTAATGCATCATCATAATGAGCTCAGAGTGACCAAGTGTCTGGTCACGGGATCATGCATTACGGTACGAGTAAAGTGACTTGCCGGTAACGAGATTGAACGAGGTATTGGGATACCGACGATCGAATCTCGGGCAAGTAACATATCGATAGACAAAGGGAATAGCGTACGGGATTGATTGAATCCTCGACATCGTGGTTCATCCGATGAGATCATCGTGGAGCATGTGGGAGCCAACATGGGTATCCAGATCCCGCTGTTGGTTATTGACCGGAGAGTCGTCTCGGTCATGTCTGCTTGTCTCCCGAACCCGTAGGGTCTACACACTTAAGGTTCAGTTACGCTAGGGTTGTAGGGATATGTATATGCAGTAACCCGAATGTTGTTCGGAGTCCCGGATGAGATCCCGGACGTCACGAGGAGTTCCGGAATGGTCCGGAGGTAAAGATTTATATATGGGAAGTCCTGTTTCGGGCATCGGGACAAGTTTCGGGGTTATCGGTATTGTACCGGGACCACCGGAAGGGTCCCGAGGGTCCACCGGGTGGGTCCACCTGTCCTGGGGGGCCACATGGGCTGTAAGGGGGTGCGCCTTGGCCTAATGGGCCAAGGGCACCAGCCCCACATAGGCCCATGCGCCTAGGGTTAAGAGGGGGAAGAGTCCTAGGAGGGTAAGGCACCTCCTAGGTGCCTTGGGGGGGAGGGAAACCCCCCTTGGCCGCCGCACCCCCTAGGAGATTGGATCTCCTAGGGCCGGCCACCCCCCCTTGGCACTCCTATATATAGTGGGGGAGAGGAGGGACTTGATACCTGAACGCCCTGGCCTTTGGTTGCCTCCTTCTCCCTCCCCGACACCTCCTCCACCTCCATAGTGCTTAGCGAAGCTCTGCCGGAGTACTGCAGCTCCATCAACACCACGCCGTCGTGCTGCTGCTGGTGCCATCTCCCTCAACCTCTCCTCCCCCCTTGCTGGATCAAGAAGGAGGAGACGTGGCTGTTCCGTACGTGTGTTGAACGCGGAGGTGCCGTCCGTTCGGTGCTAGGATCTCCGGTGATTTGGATCACGTCGTGTTCGACTACATCATCCCCGTTCTTTGAACGCTTCCACTCGCGATCTACAAAGGTATGTAGATGCATCTAATCACTCGTTGCTAGATGAACTCCTACATGATCTTGGTGAAACAAGTAGGAAAATTTTTGTTTTCTGCAACGTTCCCCAACAATAAGTAGATGATGGGTTGCTAGAGTGACAGAAGCTTAAACCCTAGTTTATGTGTTGCTTCATAAGGGGTTGATTTGGATCCATATGTTTCATGCTATGGTTAGGTTTACCTTAATACTTTTGTTGTAGTTGCGGATGCTTGCAATAGAGGTTTATCATAAGTGGGATGCTTGTTCAAGTAAGAACAGCACGCAAGAACCGGTCCACCCACATATCAAATTAAAAGTACCGAACGCGAATCATATGAGCGTGATGAAAACTAGCTTGACGATATTCCAGTGTCCTCGGGAGCGCTTTTCCTATTATGAGAGTTTGTCCAGGCTTGTCCTTTGCTACAAAAAGGATTGGGCCACCTTTCTGCACTTTATTTACTTTTGTTACTTGTTGCTCGTTACAATTTATCTTATCACAAAATTATCTGTTACCACTTATTTCAGTACTTGCAGAGAATACCTTGCTGAAAACCGCTTATCATTTCCTTCTGCTCCTCGTTGGGTTCGACACTGTAACTTATCGAAAGGACTATGATAGATCCCCTATACTTGTGGGTCATCAAGACTCTTTTCTGGCACCGTTGCCGGGGAGTGTAGCGCCTTTGGTAGGTGGAATTTGGTAAGGAAAAATTTATATAGTGTGCTGAAATTTTCTGTCACTTGTTACTATGGAAAGTAATTCTCTGAGGGGCTTGTTCGGGGTATCTTCACCCCGTCCAGTAGAGCAAGGAGTCGCTCCTCAACCTACTGAACCTACTGAACCTATTGAAAATGAAACTCCTTTTGAAATTCCTTCGTGTATGATGGAAAAACTGCTAGCTAACACTTTTACAGGAGATGGAACAAAGCATCCTAATGAACATCTACTCTATGTGGATGAAGTTTGTGGACTATTTAAGCTTGCAGGTATACCCGATGATGTTGTTAAGAAGAAGGCCTTCCCTTTATCTTTTAAGGGAGACGCATTGACATGGTACATGCTATGTGATGATATGAGATCATGGAACTATAAAAGATTGAAATTGGAATTTCATCAAAAGTATTACCCTATGGATCTTGTTCATCGTGATCGCAATTATATATATAATTTGGCCTCGCGAAGGAGAAAGCATCGCTCAAGCTTGGGGAGGCTTAAATCAATGTTATATTCATGCCCCAATCATGAGCTCCCAAGAGAAGTAATTATGCAAAGTTTTTATGCTCGGCTTTCTGATAACAATCGCACCATGCTTGATACTTCTTGTGCTGGCTCTTTTATGATGAAGACTATTGAATTTAAATGGAATTTATTGGATATAATTAAACGCAACTCTAAAGATTGGGACCTCGATGAAGGTAAGGAGTTAGGTATGACACCTAAGTTTGATTGTGTTAAATCTTTTATGGATACCAATATTTTCCGTAAGTTTAGCACTAAATATGGACTTGACTCTGAGATAGTAGCTTCTTTCTGTGAATCTTTTGCTACTTATGTTGATCTCCCCAAGGAGAAGTGGTTTAAATATCATCCTCCCATAGAAGTAAAAGTAGCTGCACCTATTAAAGTTGAAGAAAAGACTGTCACTTATAATGATCCTATTGTTCCCACTTCTTATGTTGAGAAACCACCTTTCCCTGTTAGAATGAAGGATCATGCTAACGCTTCAACTGTTGTTCGTAAAAGCAATACTAGAACTTATACACCTCCTGAGCAAGTCAAAGTCGAACCTAATATTGCTATTGTTAAAGATCTCTTGTCTGATAATATTGATGGGCATGTTATTCAATTCCGTGGTGAAACTGCTAGAATTGCTAAACCTTGTAATAGAGATAAACATAGACCTGTGGTAGGCGTGCCTGTTATTTCTGTTAAAATAGGAGATCATTGTTATCATTTCCTATGTGATATGGGTGCTAGTGCTGGTGTTATACCTATTACCTTGTATGAAGAAATTATGCACGATATTGCACCTGCTGAGTTAGAAGATATTGATGTTACAATTAAACTTGCCAATAGAGATACTATATCTGCAATGGGAATTGTTAGAGATGTTGAAGTCTTGTGTGGAAAAACCAAATATCCCGCTGATTTTCTTGTTCTTGGTTCTCCACAAGATAGCTTTTGTTCCATTATATTTGGTAGACCCTTCTTGAATACTGTTAATGCTAAGATAGACTGCGAAAAGAATGTTGTTACTATTGGCTTGCATGATATGGTTCATGAGTTTAATTTCTCTAAATTTAGTAAACAACATCGTGAGGAAGAATTGCCTAGTAAGGATGAAATTATTGGTCGTGCTTCTATTGCTGTACCTCCTAGTGATCCTTTAGAACACTATTTGCTAGACCATGAAAATGATATGTTCATGAATGAAAGAAGGGAAATAGTTGAAGTATTCTTTAAACAGGAACCTATTCTGCAACACAATTTGCCTGTCAAAATTCTAGGGGATCCTCCTCCACCCAAGGGTGATCCCGTGTTTGAGCTTAAACCGTTGCCTGATAATCTTAAATATGCTTATCTTGATGAAAAGAAAATATATCCTGTCATTATTAGTGCCAACCTTTCAGAGCATGAAGAAGAAAGATTATTGAGAACTCTGAAGAAGCACCGTGCCGCTATTGGATATACTCTGGATGATCTTAAGGGCATCAGTCCCACTCTATGTCAACATAAAATAAATTTGGAAGCGGATGCAAAACCAGTTCGTGATCCTCAACGACGTTTGAATCCTAAAATGAAAGAAGTGGTAAGAAAAGAAATACTCAAGCTTCTGGAGGTAGGTATAATTTATCCCGTGGCTGATAGTCAGTGGGTAAGTCCTGTCCATTGTGTCCCTAAAAAGGGAGGTATTACTGTTGTCCTTAATGATAAAGATGAATTGATTCCGCAAAGAATTATCGCAGGTTATAGGATGGTAATTGATTTCCGCAAATTAAACAAGGCCACTAAGAAAGATCATTACCCCTTACCTTTTATTGACCAAATGCTAGAAAGATTATGCAAACATACACATTATTGCTTTCTAGATGGTTATTTTGGTTTCTCTCAAATACCTGTGTCGGCTAGAGATCAATCAAAGACTACTTTTACATGTCGTTTTGGTACTTTTGCTTATAGGTGTATGCCTTTCGGTTTATGTAATGCACCTGCTACCTTTCAAAGATGCATGATGGCTATATTCTCTGATTTTTGTGAAAAAATTTGTGAGGTTTTCATGGACGATTTTTCCGTCTATGGTTCCTCTTTTGATGATTGCTTGAGCAATCTCGATCGAGTTTTGAAGAGATGTGAAGAAACTAATCTTGTCTTGAATTGGGAAAAGTGCCACTTTATGGTTAATGAAGGTATTGTCTTTGGGCACAAAGTTTCTGAAAGAGGTATTGAAGTTGATAAAGCCAAGGTTGATGCTATTGAAAAGATGCCATGTCCCAAGGACATCAAAGGTACAAGAAGTTTCCTTGGTCACGCCGGATTTTACAAGAGGTTCATTAAGGACTTCTCAAAAATTTCTCGGCCTCTGACTAATTTACTACAAAAAGATGTACCATTTGTCTTTGATGATGATTGTGTAGAAGCATTTGAAATACTTAAGAAAGCATTAGTCTCTGCACCTGTTGTTCAGCCACCTGACTGGAATTTACACTTTGAAATTATGTGTCATGCTAGTGATTGCGCTGTAGGTGTTGTTCTAGGGCAAAGAGTTGATAAGAAATTAAATGTTATCCATTATGCTAGTAAGACTCGAGACAATGCTCAAAGAAATTATGCTACTACCGAAAAGGAACTTTTAGCAGTTGTATTTTCTTGTGATAAATTTAGACCCTATATTGTTGATTCTAAAGTAACCATTCAAACTGATCATGCTGCTATTAAATATCTTATGGAAAAGAAAGATGCGAAACCTAGACTTATTAGATGGGTTCTCTTGCTGCAAGAATTTGATTTGCATATTGTTGATAGAAAAGGAGCTGAGAACCCCGTTGTAGACAACTTATCTAGGTTAGAGAATGTTCTTGATGACCCACTACCTATAGATGATAGCTTTCCTGATGAACAATTAAATGTCATAAGCACTTCTCGTAGCACTCCATGGTATGTTGATTATGCTAATTATATTGTTGCTAAATTTATACCACCTAGCTTCACATACCAACAAAAGAAAAAGTTTTTCTATGATTTGCGACATTACTTTTGGGATGACCCACATCTTTATAAAGAAGGGGTAGATGGTGTTATTAGACGTTGTGTACCTGAGCATGAACAGGAACAGATCCTACGCAAGTGTCACTCCGAAGCTTATGGAGGACACCATGCTAGAGATAGAACTGCACATAAGGTATTGCAATCCGGTTTTTATTGTCCCACTCTCTTCAAGGATGCCCGTAAGTTTGTTTTGTCTTGTGATGAATGTCAAAGAATTGGTAATATTGGTAGACGCCAAGAAATGCCCATGAATTATTCACTCGTTATTGAACCATTTGATGTTTGGGGCTTTGATTATATGGGACCTTTTCCTGCCTCTAATGGTTATACACATATTTTAGTTGCTGTTGATTAAGTTACTAAGTGGGTAGAAGCTATTCCAACTAGTAGTGCTGATCACAACACATCTATTAAAATGCTTAAGGAAGTTATTTTTCCGAGGTTTGGAGTCCCTAGATATTTAATGACTGATGGTGGTTCACACTTTATTCATGGTGCTTTCCGTAAAATGCTTGCTAAATATGACGTTAATCATAGAATTGCATCTCCATATCACCCGCAGTCTAGTGGTCAGGTAGAATTGAGCAATAGATAGCTCAAATTAATTTTGCAAAAGACTATTAATAGGTCTAGAAATAATTGGTCCAAGAAACTGGATGACGCATTATGGGCTTATAGAACTGCATATAAGAATCCTATGGGTATGTATCCGTATAAAATGGTTTATGGAAAAGCATGTCACTTACCTCTCGAACTAGAACATAAGGCATATTGGGCTATTAAAGAGATCAACTATGATTTCAATCTTCCCAGCGAGAAGAGGTTATTTGATATTAGCTCACTTGATGAATGGAGAACCCAAGCTTATGAAAATGCCAAGTTGTTTAAAGAAAAAGTTAAAAGATGGCATGACAAAAGGATACAAAAGCGTGAGTTTAATGTGGGTGATTATGTATTGCTATACAACTCTCGTTTAAGATTTTTTGCAGGAAAACTTCTCTCTAAATGGGAGGGTCCCTATGTTATCGAGGAGGTCTATCGTTCCGGTGCCATAAAAATCAAAAACTTTGAAGGCACAAATCCAAAGGTGGTAAACGGTCAAAGGATCAAACACTATATCTCAGGTAATCCTATAAATGTTGAAACCAATATTATTGAAACCGTAACCCCGGAGGAATATGCAAGGGACACTTTCCAGACCGTTCCAGACTCCGAAAAGGAATAGGTATGTGGTACGGTAAGTAAACCGACTCCAAAACAATTTTTAAGGTAATATTTCTCCGTTTTGGAATATTTAGAAAAATAGAAAAATAAGTTACAGTCCGGGAAGTACACGAGGCCTTCACGAGGGTGGAGGGCGCGCCCTACCCCCCTGGGCGCGCCCCCCTACCTCGTGAGCACCTCGTGTGCCCTCCGGACTCCGTTTTCTTGCATGATACGTATTTTGGTCGGTAAAAATTCATTATATATACTCCAGAAAGTTTTGACTCCCGTATCACGCAAATATCCTCTGTTTTTGTTTCAAGCTGCTGCTGCAGCAGATTAGAGCAAGATGTCTTCTCAGGAGTCAGTCGGGGAGAGCCGGGTATCTAACCCGGCACCGGAACCAAGAGCAAACAGCGACGCTGACCACTTTGGGCCAGCAACGGAGGAAGAGATGGAGGCTGACCTGATGAGGGTAGATGCCATGGAAGATCAAGAAGTCACCTCTTGCCTCCGAGCTGGGTTTACGATGGGGGAACTACAGAGCTCAGCTATTCTAAACTCGGTTATCCCTTCCAATGTTAGATTTCTTTCCTATGAAAATATGAGGAGGAGTGTCTCTTGTTCTCCCGCAGCTATGCAACACCCTTGGGTGCAAGGAGCTTTAGCCGTTACAGGAAAGATTCGCAAGGAAATAATGGACCTCAAGCAGCAAGTCAATAAGCTCGAGGAGGAGAACCGTATCTTGAGGGGAACCATCGCCAAGAATATTACACCAACAACAAAGAAGGAGATATAATCACATGGGTATGGGCAGTCCCCTTGGCAACTTCCAAGATTGGGGGAGGTGCCCTGGTATCGTATCACCATCACAACTCCTATCTTTATCGTTTTTCTTAGTTTGATCCTTTTAGTAGTATCTTGATTTAGTAGAATAAAGTCATGGCATGATCTAGTTTTGAGTTTTGCTTTATGATCCTTCTTTGTATTCGAGTCCGTGAGCTATATAATAAAGATTAGTGTTGAGTCAAGGGCTTGATTATTTTGCCATGATCTTGGGTGAAAAAAAGAAAGAAGAAAAAGAATAAAAAGAATCAAAGAGTTCATATTGATCTTATTAAAAGTAATGACTTCACATAGAAAGAGTATGATGATTAAAAGTTGTTGGGAGTTGGCAAATATAGCTTTGGTCATCGTTGCAATTAATAGGAAGTAATAAGGAAAGATAGGTTTCACATATAGATATATTATCATTGACATCTTTTATGATTGGGAGCACTCATTAAAATATGACATGCTAAAGAGTTGAGGTTGGACAAGGAAGACAACATAATGAGTTATGTTTTCTTACATCTGAGATAAAGTATGTTGTCATGGATCCTCTAACGTGTTGAGCTTGCCTTTCCCCTTCATGCTAGCCAAATTCTCAGCACCAAGTAGAAATACTACTTGTGCTTCCAAATACCCTTAAACCAGTTTTGCCATGAGAGTCCGCCATATCTACCTATGGATTGAGTAAGATCCTTCAAGTAAGTTGTCATCGGTGCAAGCAATAAAAATTGCTCTCTAAATATGCATGACTTATTAGTGCAGAGAAAATAAGCTTTGTACGAACTTGTTGTGGACGTAATAAAAGCGACGGACTGCATAATAAAGGTCCACATACAAGGGGCAATATAAAGTGACGTTCTTTTGCATTAAGATTTTATGCATCAACCCTAAACGCGCAAGACAACCTCTGCTTCCCTCTGCGAAGGGCCTATCTTTTATTATTATCCTCTACCTTATGCAAGAGTCACGGTGATCTTCACCTTTCCTTTTTCATTTTATCTTTTGGCAAGCTCAGCATGTTGGAAAGAACATGATATATATATATCTAATTGGATATAGGGGAGCATGAATTATTATTGTTGACATTACCCTTGAGGTAAAAGGTTGTGGGGCAAAACTATAAGCCCCTATCTTTCTCTATGTCCGATTAAAACTCCGTAACCACAAGTATTGTGTGAGTGTTAGCAATTATGAAGGACTAAGTGATAGTTGAGTATGTGGACTTGCTTTTAAGCTCTGACATAGACTCTTTCTGATGTTATGATAAATTGCAATTGCTCCAATGACTGAGATTATAATTTGTTGGTGCTCAATAAGGTTTCTGATTCATACTTTTGCATTGTGAAAAGATCATCACTTGAACATAAGTAATCATATGACCAAATCTATATATGTTGCTGTTATGGAAATAATCATGATGCCTTCATGTCCGTATTTTATTTTTATCGACGCCTCTACCTCTAAACATGAGGACATATTTATTGCTATCGGCTTTTCGCTTGAGGACAAGCGAGGTCTATGCTTGGGGGAGTTGATACGTCCATTTTGCATCATGTTTTTATATCAATAGTTATTGCATTATGGGCTGTTATTTCACGTTATGTCACAATACTTATGGCTATTCTCTCTTATTTTACAAGGTTTACATGAAGAGTGAGAATGCCGACAGTTGGAATTCTGGGCTGGAAAAGGAGCAAATATTGGAGACGTATTCTGCGCAACTCCAAAAGTCCTGAAACTCCACGGAATATCTTAAAATAAATAAAGAAAAATCGTCGCCAAAGATGAAGGCCAGGGGGCCCACACCCTGCTCACGAGGGTGGGGGCCCCCCCCTGGGGTGCGCCCCCTTACCTCGTGGGCCCCTGAACGCTCTCTGATGCCCATCTTCTCCTATATGAAGTCTTTCGATGAGAAAAAAATAGAAGGCAACCTTTCGGGACGAGACTCCGCCGCCACGAGGTGGAACCTTGGTGGAACCAATCTAGGGCTTCGACAGAGCTATTCTGCCGGGGACACTTCCCTCTGGGAGGGGGAAATCATCACCATCGTCATCACCAACGCTCCTCTCATCGGGAGAGGGCAATTTCCATCAACATCTTCACCAGCACCATCTCATCTCCAAACCCTAGTTCATCTCTTGTATACAATTCTTGTCTCCAAGTTCGGGATTGGTGCTAGTAGGTTGCTAGTAGTGTTGATTACTCCTTGTAGTTGACGCTAGTTGGTTTATTTGGTGGAAGATCATATGTTCAGATCCTTTATGCATATTATTACCCCTCTGATTATGAACATGAATATGCTTTGTGAGTAATTACGTTTGTTCCTGAGGACAAGGGAGAAGTCTTGCTATTAGTAATCATGTAAATTTGGTATTCGTTCGATATTTTGATAAGATGTATGTTGTCTAGCCTCTAGTGGTGTTATGTGAACGTCGACTACACAACACTTCACCATTATTTGGGCCTAGAGGAAGGCATTGGGAAGTAATAAGTAGATGATGGGTTGCTAGAGTGACAGAAGCTTAAACCCTAGTTTATGCGTTGCTTCGTAAGGGGCTGATTTGGATCCATATGTTTCATGCTATGGTTAGGTTTACCTTAATACTTTTGTTGTAGTTGCGTATGCTTGCAATAGAGGTTAATCATAAGTGGGATGCTTGTTCAAGTAAGAACAGCACCCAAGCACCGGTCCACCCGCATATCAAATTATCAAAGTACCGAACGCGAATCATATGAGCGTGATGAAAACTAGCTTGGCGATATTCCCATGTGCCCTCAGGAGCACTTTCCCTATTATAAGAGTTTGTCCAGGCTTGTCCTTTGCTACAAAAAGAATTGGGCCACCTTGCTGCACTTTATTTACTTTTGTTACTTGTTGCTCGTTACAATTTATCTTATCACAAAATTATCTGTTACCACTTATTTCAGTACTTGCAGAGAATACCTTGCTGAAAACCTCTTATCATTTCCTTCCGCTCCTCATTGGGGTCGACACTCTTACTTATCGAAAGGACTACGATAGATCCCCTATACTTGTGGGTCATCATGCTCCCCCCCCCCCAAAATAAGACCATAGTTTTACTTCCAACCCACCACAGAATCTAATAACTTATTCGATTATTAGAGCATCTCTATAGAGCCCCAATTATAACTCCCTAAACTCCTTCCTTAAACCCTAACTTCTAAAATACAAGGCGTTAAAAAATTCGACCAAGCTAACCGAACCCCGGTGCTTAATTTCCCCCTCTGATCATTAATACTATATCGGAAGTGTGCCCTGGAGCATGGCGTCTGGTCCAACGCATTGTCCGAGCGCTAAGTAGAATTCTTAGTGCTCCTAGAGAGAACTAACCATACATTGAGGATACACTAAATGTAGAGCATTGCCGCTGTCTGCGATAAGATAATATTGCCGAAGTCATTGCAATTGTCAAGGCAATTATATATCAAATGCAAGGCAAGCATGACATATTTTGTGAATGGAACTACTGACGTGAGAGTTAAAGGCATGTATTTCCTGCTTCATACTCTTATAAGAAGCCAGTGAAACTTTACCTCACTGACATTGCCAAAAGGGTACAACCATCACGTACATGGAGTTGTATAAAACACGGATAAGAACAGAGGAAATGGCATCCACAGGCAGAATGCATAGGTAAAATTTAGCTAATGAAACATGCAACTACATCCATAATCGTAGTAAGTATGGTAATCACCCATACTTTCACATCAGCTTGCAACACACGGCTAAACTGATGGGATACATTAGTCAAGATCCATGTCACACTACTACTGATGGGATTTTTTTTGGAAATGGAGGCGTACCCCCGGCCTCTGCATCATAGTGATGCATGCATCCATCTTATTAAAGAGTCTCGAAGTAGCACAAACTCATAAAAGTATTACAGCTTGCAAGCAGAGCGAAACAAAGGAATGAAAAGTACATGCTCAAGTCGCAACCGGTAAGGCAATGTAAAGGATAAGCTCCCTAGACTCCTATCATGTTATGCGACCGCCATCCGAACCAGTTGAATATAACCCGTGCTATCATATCCCACTGGTTGCACCCGGTAACCAAAGGCTCCCTGGAGTCCATAGGAGTGACTAAGGACCATGCACAGATCCATGCAGTAGCTCTGAAGATGACCTGCAAGAAAGATAAAGTGTTTTGTCTGTTAAGAATCATACCATCCCTACAATTCCATATAGCCCAAAGAAGCGCACATATTGCAATCCGAATACGAGCCACAGTAAGATGCTCAACCCCAGCTAACCACGTTCAACAACGATTCAATGTCAATTGGAGGATTAATGTTAAAGGCTATATAGATCGTTCTGCAAAGCAATTTGGCGAGTGGGCACTCAAGGAATAGATGTTGAATTGTTTCATCATGATCACAAAAACAACAACATGAACTACCTACCTATCACCTCTTTCTTAAGTTATCCTTGGTGAGGATTAGTTGCTTGTGAACGAACCACATAAATATTTTAATACGCAAGGGAATGATACGTCTCCAACGTATCTATAATTTTTGATTGTTCCATGCTATTATATTATCTGTTTTGGATGTTTAATAGCCATTTATACGCTATTTTATATTATTTTTGGGACTAACCTATTAACCGAGGGCCCAGTGCCAGTTTCTATTTTTTTGCCTATTTTAGAGTTTTGCAGAAAAGGAATACCAAACGGAGTCCAAACGGAATGAAACCTTCATGATGATCTTTCTTGGACCGAAAGCAAATCAGAAGACTTGGAGATGAAATCGAAGACGCACCGAGGAAGTCACGAGGCAGGAGGGCGCGCCCCCACCCTCATGGGCCCCTCGTGGCTCCCCTGACCCAGTTCTTTCGCCTATATAAACTCTTATACCCTAAAAACATCCAGGAGAGCCACGAAACCAGTTTCCCACCACCACAACCTTCTGTACCCGTGAGATCCCATCTAGGGACCTTTTCTGGCATCCTGCCGGAGGGGGATTCGATCATGGAGGGCTTCTACATCAACACCATTACCTCTCCGATGAAGCATGAGTAGTTTACCACAGACCTTCGGGTCCATAGTTATTAGCTAGATGGCTTCTTCTCTCTCTTTGATTCTCAATACCATGTTCTCCTCGATGTTCTTGGAGATCTATTCGATGTAATATTCCTCTGCGGTGTGTTTACCGAGATGAATAGTGGATTTATGATCAAGATTATCTATGAATATTATTTGGTTCTCCTCTGAATTCTTATATGCATGATTTGATATCTTTGCAAGTCTCGTCAAATTATCGGTTTAGTTTGGCCTGCTAGATTTATCTTTCTTGCAATGGGAGAAGTGCTTAGCTTTGGGTTGAATCTTGCGGTGTCCTTTCCAAGTAACAGGAGGGGCAGCAAGGCACATATTGTATTGTTGCCATCGAGGATAAAAGATGGGGTTTTCATCATATTGCTTGAGTTAATTCCTCTACATCATGTCATCTTGCTTAATGCGTTACTCCGTTCTTTATGAACTTAATACTCTATATGCATGCTAGATAGCGGTCGATGTGCGGAGTAATAGTAGTAGATGGAGGCAGGAGTCGGTCTACTTGACACGGACGTGATGCCTATGTTCATGATCATTGCCTTAGATGTTGCCATAATTATGCGCTCTTCTATCAATTGCTCGGCAGTAATTCGTACACCCACCGTAATATTTTCTATCTTGAGAGAAGCCACTAGTGAAACATATGGCCCCCGGGTCTCTATTCCATATTATTGAATCTCGTTTACATCTTGCTAGTTTCCGATCTACTATTTTGCAATCTTTACTTTCCAATCTATAAACCAAAAATATTTACTTTACCGTTTATCTTTCTCTATCAGATCTCACTTTTGCAAGTGATCGTGGAGGGATTGACAACTCCTTTATCGTGTTGGGTGCAAGTTGTTGATTGTTTGTGCAGGTATTCGGTGACTTCTGCGTTGTCTCCTACTGGATTGATATCTTGGTTCTCAAAACAGAGGGAAATACTTACGCTACTTTGCTGCATCACCCTTTCCTCTTCAAGGGAAAACCAACGCAAGCTCAATAGGTAGCAAGAAGGGTTTTGGCGCCGTTGCCGAGGAGATCTACGTCAAGTCAAGCCATACCAAGTGCCCATCATAAAATCTTCTCCATTGCATTACATTATTTGCCATTTGCCTCTCGTTTACCTCTCCCCCACTGTTAAAACGATTTTCGAAAACCTTCCTCATGGGGGACGGTAATATTATTGGGAAAAGTGCTATCCAAGAATTTTTTGAGTGCACGGGATCCATTCCTATTAATAAAAAGTCTATTCTTCTTGAGACCAACTGCTATGCAGATGCCATTGTTATGCTTGTTGAGACATTAGAAAGAAAATTTGTGCATATTCATCCTACTTTGCAAAAAGGTGTTTTATGAACTTCCCAATATCAATCACCCAATAGCTAAAAAGATTGCCACCATTATCCTTATGCGCGAATTCGATCTTATAATACAAGAAGCTAGGGATATTTTTGCTTTCTATAAAAAGGATGTTGAACACCCTCCGATTATAGATATTCTTTATGATCAAGAAACAATGCGTAGTTTGGAAGCAAGAGATTATCAATCTTATAGTGAGAATCTTAGGAAGAGAATTCCCTATTCTGAAATATCTCAATCTTTGTACCTTGAGGCTTTTGAGGAGTTTGGTTGGATTACTAGAGGAATTCATGTAGGATTCAATAGGGATTGGTTGAATAAAATGATGAAGGAACCCGTTAGAAATGAACTACCCATTTTATATGATGATATATACGGTGATGATCCCGACTATGGGTTTATGAATGTTAAAATTACAAACCAAAGTCCTTTCCATGATTTAAGTTCATCTTCTAAAAGGGAAATAAGTGAAAGGATAGATTTTCTAAGACGGGTTTTGGAGGATTTTATGAGGAAATAATTGCATGCCGAAGTTGGCAATACCTAGATCTATTCGTGTTTTTAAGCCTAGCTAGGGGCGTTAAACGATAGCGCTTGTTGGGAGGCAACCCAGTTTTATTTTTGTTCTTTACTTTTTGCTCCTGTTTAGTAATAAATAATCTATCTAGCCTCTGGTTAGATATGGTTTTAAGATTTAATTAGTGTTTGTGCCAAGAAGAACCTTTGGGAAGACTTGGGTGAAAGTTAATTTGATCTTGCTGAAAAACAGAAACTTTTGCGCTCACGAGATTACTTGTCATTTTTAATAGAAGAGTGATTTTAAGTTGATTCTTTTTGAAGAAGATTAATAGAAAAATTCCTCACGTCCAGCAATTTATTTAGTAATTTTTGGAGTTACAGAAGTATTCGGTAGTTACAGATTACTACAGACTGTTCTGTTTTTGACAGATTCTGTTTTTCGGGTGTTGTTTGCTTATTTTGATGAATCTATGA